>NC_081407.1:237223897-237329744 GCF_030272615.1 Cryptomeria japonica | reverse complement strand
AGAAGGGAAGGAGGGAGGAAGGGTGGGAGAGAAGAAGGTGTATGGAGGAAGGGAGAGGGAGAGTAGGGGGAGGAAGAGAGAGGGAGAGAAGAGGGAGGAGGGAAGGAGGGAGAGGGAGGGAGAGGGAGAGGGAGAGAGAGAGAGGGAAGAAGGGAGAGGGAGAGAGAGGGAGAGAGAGAGGGGGAGGGAAGGTAGAGAGAGGGAGAGAGGTAGAGGGAGGGAGAGAGGGAGAGAAGAGGGGGGAGGGTGGGAGAGAAGAAGGGGTATGGAGAGAGAGAGAGAGAGAGAGAGAGAGGAGAGAGAGAGAGAGAGAGAGAGAGAGAGGAGGGGGGTGGAAGGGAAGGAGGGAGGAAGGGTGGGAAAGAAGAAGAGGTATGGAGGAAGGGAGAGGGAGAGTAGGGGGAGGGAGGGAGAGAGAGAGAGAGAGAGAGAGAGAGAGAGAGAGAGAGAGAGAGAGAGAGAGAGAGAGAGAGAGAGAGAGAGAGAGGGGAGGGGGGCAGAAGGGAAGGAGGGAGGGAGGGTGGGAGAGAAGAAGGGGTGTGGAGGAAGGGAGAGGGAGAGTAGGGGGAGGGAGGGAGAGGAGAGGGGGAGAGGGAGAGAGAGAGGGGGGAGGGAGAGGGAGAGAGAGGGAAGGAGGGAGAGGGAGAGAGAGAGAGGAGGGAGGGAAGGTAGAGAGAGGGAGAGAGGTAGAGGGAGGGAGAGAGGGAGAGAAAAGGGGGGAGGGTGGGAGAGAAGAAGGGGTATGGAGGAAGAGAGGGAGAGAGAGAGAGAGACAGGTAGAGGGGGGAGAGGTAGAGGGAGGGAGAGAGAGAGAGAGAGAATAGGGGGAGGGAAGGAGGGAGAGGAAGAGAGAGGGAGAGGGAGAGAGAGAGAGAGGGAAGGAGGAAGAGGGAGAGAGAGAGGGAGAGAGAGAGAGGGGGGAGGGAGGGAGGGTAGAGAGAGGGAGAGAGGTAGAGAGAGGGAGAGAGGGAGAGAAGAGGGGGGGAGGGAAGGAGGGAGAGGGAGAGAAAGGACATAGGACACCATATGACTGATCTCCATTGTGACTATAGGAATTACAAAAGAAGATAAAGAGGGAGGGAGAGAAGAAGAGAAAGAGGGATGGGGTATGGATGAAGGGAGAAGGGGAGAGAGTGAGAGAGAGAGGGATGGGGTATGGAGGAAGGGAGAAGGAGAGAGAGAGAGGGAGAGGGAGATAGGTAGAGAAGAAGGAGGGGGGACAGAGGGAGAGGAAGAGGCAGATATGGAGAGAAGAAGGAGGGGGGATAGAGGGAGAGGAAGAGATATCAAATCCGGGACACTATATGACACTATATTATCTCTATATAATCCCCATAGCACACCATAGGACCTATAATGACACCAAATGGTGTCCTAAGGGGTCATAGAACACCATAGGACCCTTTAGAACACCATATGGTGTTGTTATGGGTCATTGGTGTCTCAAGGGATCTTAAGGGGTCACAAGACACCATATGACCTCTTAGGAAACAATACGACCTCTAATGACACCTAAGGGGTCATATGGTGGGCTAATAAAATGATATATTAAATTTAAAGTTATGAATAAAACATCATACAACGAGACTCCAAGCGAACAAACAATGAGGCTTCACTAAAAAGCAAGTGTAAGAGATTGACCTAACCCTAAGACTACTGCCTAAGTTCTAAAACATATGATGCTATTAAATTTTCAAGGTTATAAGACTGATCTCGATTGTGACTATAAGAATTACACACCTGATTTCTTTCATGGGTATGTACCATTCCAAGTTGTTTGACAAGTGATGATCATCATATACTACCACTACCATGTATACAACAAACTTTAATTTCTTTAGGTGATAGGCATTGTGTAACAACATGGGAACTCTCGAATACCCACCACTATCATTCTACAGGACATCATCTGTGTTACTCTCCCTCTTTCTCTTCCTACCTGTTGTTTCCTTCTGAAAAACATATTGCAGGTACTTTGACTCATCATGTTGCTTTGTTGACACTATTATTCACATCTGCTCTGCTCATTAAAAACACAATCAAGAAGAATATTGCTACAGGTTTCCTTGTTTGTCACGGTAATACACCCATGGTTCAATTTCAAACCCTATTCCTCCTATTCAATAGACACACACAAATCCATCAATCAATTTTCTTAGGAGACCATACATGATAAAAATCAAAGAGGAAGTTGCAGACAAGAAATAAATTCACTTACTTCTATAGAAGTGCAAACACAATTGTAGTGGGGTATGGAGGGAGGAAGGGAGAGAAGAAGAGAAAGAGGGATGGGGTATGGAGGAAGGGAGAAGGGGAGAGAGTGAGGGAGAGAGGGATGGGGTATGGAGGAAGGGATGAGGGGAGAGAGGGAGGGATGGGGTATGGAGGAAGGGAGAAGGGGAGAGAGCGAGGGAGAGAGAGAGGGATGGGGTATGGAGGAAGGGAGAGAGAGAGAGAGAGAGAGAGAGAGAGAGAGAGAGAGACCTTGTATGTGTTTGAGAGGGGGAGACAATACACTTACATGTGTATATATATGTTTAATATATTATATATACAATATCATATTATACACATATTATATATAGAATATCATATTATTCAATAGTGCGTACGCGCTGCTTACACCATAAGTACCCCGTATGCGCTTTTTAAACTTGTAGTACCCCGCACGCACTTTTGACTATTTAGGCTTGGAAATAGGTCTGGATGACAAAGCTATGGTTTGGAAGTTTGATTTCCCTCCATTTCTCTCATTTTTGATGTGTTTTATTTTATCAGCTTGGTTTATTGACTTTGTCATCATCAGGTTTACAATTCATCAAGTGGGTATTTCTAAAATTGCCACCATATTTTCACCCATCTTCTAAGCTTTCTAACCATACAATTTTTTTTCAATTTGAACAATAATAACATTAATATTGAATTTCTTTTACCAGTGTCTCCATAGTTCTCATAGACATAGGTGCACCATTTTTTGAGTAACTTTTGATATAGTTATCCAAATTTAAAAAACTTTATATATTATTGTAGTGCACTTGATTATTTACAATTTAAAAAAAATAAATTTGTATTTTCAATTTGTTTAGTGCAACTTATGCTTCACGCACGAACAATTACCTAATTTTCAAGATGTGCTCGATTGGAAAAATCATAAAAAAAAAATACTCAACAAAAAATTACAAAAAGATACACATCTTCTAGTGCTCACTCTTAAATATCTTTCTGCCAAAAGATTTGTCAAAATACTAAATCTAACTATGACTTTTTTGATGCGCACATCAGACAGTATGTTATGTTTTTCAGAAAAAATCAGGGTCAGTTTTTCGTGCGCGAAGGATTTGACCCCCTTAATCTTATCCAATTTTGAAAAGGTTTAGTATTTTGGAAACTAGATTCAAAGTACTACAATATTTATTCTTTGATTATCTTCATATCTTGAGTGGATGACTTTCAAAGTTTGCCTCCAAGTTTAGGTTCACCTGATTTGAGAAAAAAAGTGCCCACTTATACCCCCCTTTTTGACCACCATCTTTGTGCACTTACCTGATTGGTACTTCTTCTCATCAATATTCGAAGATGTATCATCCTTTCCTAACTTGCATCCAATAGCTAAAGGGGTAGTAATAGGTTTACAATTCTCCATATCAAACTTCTTTAACATCTCTTTAACATACTTATCTTAATAGATAAAGATTCCATCATCCAATTGAGTAACTTCAAGACCAAAAAAAAATGACATTTATCCAGACATAGACATCTCAAATTTTTTCTACATCTCTTCTGCAAATTCTTTACACAAGCCATCACTTCCTCCAAAGATAATATCATTAGTTCATAAACAACAATAATCAACAACTTAATGCCTTCAACCTTGAAATAGAGATTGTTGTCTATAGTACCTTTCCTAAAGTTTTATTGTAACAAATATTGGTCCAAACTTGCATACCACACTCTATGTGGTTGTTTGAGTCCATATAATATCTTCTTGAATCTGCAATCCATGTCAGGATCATCTAACAGTTTGAATCCATCTGGTTTTCAATGTTCATTTCTTCTTCCAATGCTCCATTCAAAAATTCTGACTTAACATCCATTTGATATACTCTAAAGTTCTTGTAGGCAGAAAATGCAAGAAATATTATAAAGCTTCCATCCTAGTAATTGGGGAAAAAGTTTCTTCAAAATCAATAAATTCTACCTTAAAGTATCCTTTACATACCAATCTTGCCTTGTTTCTTGTGACTTGTCCTTGTTCGTTATGTTTATTCTGAAACACCCACTTTGTTCCTATCACAGTTTTATCCACCAATCTAGGTAGTATCTCTCAATTTCGATTCTTCTATATTTCATTAAGTTCTTCTTCCATTTCTTTTACCCAACTATCTTCTTTTATTTCTTATTCATATGATTTAGGTTTAATGAGTGAAATAATACAACAATTAGTTTTCTCATTTACCTCTGTAACACTTCTTCTTGTGTGAACTTGTTCATTCTTTTCTTCGATTATCTGATCTTGTAAATGATTGCTCTGCACATATTTCAAGGTTTTGATTGATTGCTTTGGTTCTTCTTTGTCTTCATTTGGTTTCTCTTCATTTCTTCCTTTTAGAGTTTTAAATTATTTTACAATAGGAAGAATGATCTTAAATTTAGTCTCTTGAATAGGTTCAGGGGTAGCTTGAGCCCATTCATCGCATGTACTTTCACATTTTTACCCTCCACTATCTTGTTTAATCTTTTCTTGTAACACTTGTAAGTATTGTTGTTCATAGTATATCCCAAGAATATTCCTTTATCAAATCTGATATCAAACTTTTCGAGGTCATTCTCATCTCTTCTAATATAATACTTACTCCCAAAGATTCTAAAATAAATATTCATAGTAGGTGTTCTTCTATACCATAACTCATAAAGTGTCTTTGTATGATTTATTCTTATTTGAACCCTATTAAGAATGTAAAAATAGTATGCATGACTTCTTCCCAATAAAAAATATCCAAGTTGGCATCTTTCATTATAATTATAGCCATCTCAATAATTGGTCTATTCTTTCTTTCTACCAAACCATTCTGTTGAGGAGTTCTTGGAGCAAAAAGATGTCTCCAAATTTCATATCTTTTATAGAAATTATCAAATTCATTTGAACTAAATTCTCCTCCTCTATCAAATCTCAAATACTTGATCCTATCACCAACTTAATTATCTACCATTGACGTGAAAACTTTAAATCTTTCTAAAGCTTCATATTTTTCTCTAAAAAATGTAACCCATGTCATTCTAGGATAATCATCAATGAGTAACATAAATGCCTTTCACCAATAAGTCTACTTGTCCTTGTAGGATCACATAGGTCTGTATGAATTATCTCCAATGGATATGACCTAGAATAATCCTTGTTCTTGAAACTTCTCCTTTTTTGCTTTCCTAATTGACATTCCCTGCACACAGTGTCAATAGGCTTGATAATCTTTGGTAAATCTCTTACTGTTTTAAAGTTATTGATCTTTATCATGTTATCAAAGTTAACATGACTCATTCTATTATGCCATAATTAGCATTCATTGCTTTGATTTAGATAACATTTATTTCCACTTTTGTCCTTTATGTAATAAAAATTTCCACTTTTCTAGATTCTTTCTACTACCAACTTTTTGGTTCTACTTTTTCTGATCATACATCAAGTTTTTGTAAACACAACTTCACCTCTATTGCACATTTGACTGACACTCAATAGACTATGTCTCAAACCTTCTATATAATAAACACCATCAGTTTTATACTTACCATGAATAAAAATTCTTTCTATTCCACAAATCGATGCATCTTCTTCTCCTAACACAAATCCACCATCATACTTTTTTAGAGTGATAAATTTATCTTCTTCTCTGGTCATGTGATTTGAGCATTTGGAATCAATAATCCATGATGTTGGTTAAACATAAGCATGGAATGTAGTGTTCTCCTCTGGTCTTCCAAATCTTTCCTGATACTTCTCTTCTATAGACAAAAATAAAGATTCTTCATTCAAGTCTTCAACATATTCTTCTTCAAATGAATGTGTCTCCATAGAGAAAAAAATAATTTTCCATTTATCTCTATCATCTGTTCTTTTCTTAAAAAACATTTCTTATATATTTAATTTTATATTCATCATTATCAGACTTTCTCTAATCTTCTTTGCATATACATTTAGAAGCATAATGACCAATCCTTCCACAATTAAAGCATTTCAAGGGTGACTTGCCTTTCTGCTTTCCTGTTCCTCTCTCTAGTCTTCCTACAAAATTTGCTTCAATCTCATCTAGGTTATCACTTATTTATTTCTCATCTCTTGATATCCTTTAAATGTTGAAAGAAAATTCTCCTCGATAGGAATTTATATCTTCCATCTCTCCAATTTCATAGGCAGACAATGTACCAATAAGATGATCAATTGTGTAGTTACTCAAATCATGACATTCTTTAATAGCACACTTATTTTGTTTGTAGGGTTTTGTCAATGTTAATAAGATATTTCTAATAACATCACTTTCTTCAAGTAGTCTACCAACATCTCAGATATCTTTTGTTGTATCATTCACTCTATGTATGTAGTTCTCAACACTTTCATCATCTACCATTCTGAAAACTTCAAATTTTTGCTTCCTATTTAAAATTCTTGCTTGCCGAGTCTTTAGATCACCTTCATATGCACAACACAACTTTTTCCAAATTCCCTTAGCTTCTTTCATTCCTTTAACATCGCCAAATGCTTCATCACTAAGACATTTGATAAGAATTTTTCTAGTCTTTACATTTGTCTCTCGAGCCTTAATCTCATCTACAGTTGGTGGTTCATTTTGAGGGTGTTGATACCTCGTCTGAATAATCTCATAGATTCTATCTATAATGCTTCCAAGTAAGACTCCATTATTTTCTTCCAATAATTAAAGTTTGTTCCATCAAACATCGGAACTTTAACACGAAGGTCATGCACCATCTCTAGATCTACCTTAAGCGGTTAAGCTTTCTAAAGAGGAACCTTGCTTTGATACCAATTATTGAACACCCAACACGACTAAGAGGGGGGTGAATCAATTTGGAACTTAAAAAATAATTATTAATCAACTTATTTAATAATAGCACATTAACCATCAAGCATAAACAAAAAAACATAAACACCAAATTTACATGGCGAACTCAAATAGGAAAAAAACCAGAGTAAGAGTATAACTCATAATATGAATAAACATGTTTACAATATTTTAGGCATGCAACCAAGGAGCACCAACAGTTGAAGTACTTTCAGAAATAAGGCACATAACCTTAGCTCCAATTTGGGATTCCTTTCTCCCAACTTACAAGCTTCACTCACTCACAAACCCTTCACAAGGCTATAGGTTACTCACAAGGTATTCACACCTAAGGACACATTATTCATTCATTGAATCTATTCCAACCATTGGCACATTATCAAATGGGAAAAACAACATAATTAGTCTCATTGAAAACTTTCCAACACTTGCATCATCAACACCCTCATAGTCTCTTACTCAACATCAATGCTTTGTCAAGATTCCAACCTCCACTTTTATCATGCAATGTATTATCACAACCCAATTTACCTTGGAAATACCTTCAAAGGTTTCAACACATGCATAAACAAGGCTTTCTACCCTCCCAACCACCCAAAAAGGTTATCTACTACTCACAACCAACACATTGTTTTCTAGGACAACCAATATATTCTTTAGGATAGTCATAATAATTTGAGTTAAATCCACTCACCAAGGCATCCTAACACTTCCAATGGTTACTAAGGACTCCCACACACCTTCCTCAATTTTCATCCACTCATCAAATCCTTTCTTTGCATGATATTCATAATATCTCAGGTTACTAGTTCCTTAGGACAACAACATACCCTGTTTTGGGACAGTCATAAAATGGTGAGTATTTTGACCAATCAAGGGCCACAAACACTTGATTAGGGTCTGAACTAACCCCTCATACCTCTCCAAGCCTTAAAACAACCTCTGGGAGCCCAATTTTCACTTCAAAACCTTCAAAACACTAACAATACACTGTTGTCAACAGTCTGAGACACAAAATCAGAACTTGTGTCCTTCAAAAACATGTGAAAAATGCTTCATGGATCCCTTAAATACATATGAAATAGAAATAATATATGTACATATATTTTCCACTCATTGGAGTGGTTTTACATTGAATATAAATAAAGTTTTACATTTTTTTATGCTTGCTACCAACCCTAGGTAGGGTTTGGACAATTTTTACTAAAATGGCTATAACTTTTCAAAAAACCAATGAAATAAGATGATACAAAAGGAAAATTAAACTATATTTATTCCCACACAAGTTCCAATCAGTTCCCAAGTAAAATTATTGAGTTTTTATAGAGAAGTTACATGCTCAAGAACAGACTATTACGTTCAGAAATTGCAGAAACTCTATGCTTTCCTTATTAATTTTTTTCTTCTTCATACAATATCTTGTATCCAACCTATTATGGTAATGAGAAGGAAATATTTTAATTCCTCCAAGGCTTCCCAACTTATATAACCACATTTTGAACCAACATGACTAACAAACACCTAATTACCTTCTCAAATACAAAAAGTTGTTTTTGACAATTTTTGATAGTATGAGCAAATTTTGTCTAAAACTTGATCCTAGACCAAAAAATGAATCAAAATAAATTAAATAAGTCCAAATAGATACAAAAAACCCTTACATACCATTAAACATCAATCTTGACCCATTGAGACCTATTTCTCACAAAATGACAACTTTTGACAATTTGACAATTTTTAACAATATTAACAATATGACCCTAATAGGACTTGACCTAACATCCAATGGTCTAAATTAACTTATTACATAACATATGGTATTAAAAGACCTTATTTACAACCTTTATCCTTGAAAACATAAAAACTTCATAGTTTTCCTCATAGAGACCTGATGGTGACTTGGGTGCTCTTGCACCAATTATCTTGTAGAATATATCACCTTCAAAGCTCTTCTCAAATTTACTTTCGCATCACAAAAAAATCAAATATTCTTGAAAATTATTTGCATACATTTCTCACAAAATTCACTTCTCATTCACTCTCAATTCATCCATCCACATATCTTAAATATGAGATACAACATTGAAAACCTAATTGAGGATCAACCAAAATTGAATAAGCAAGATTATACAAAATAAGCCACCTGAACCTAAAATATGAAGATCCGTCCACTCCAAGAGAAAGAGGGAACCAAAACATATGACAATACATCTTCTCATGAATGATCCAATCGACTACACATGCTAACACATAGTGCAAAGGATGTTACAATACGTAATGTGTATATTTAATCAACCAGTCGACCATATAACCATTTATAATGCAAAATACTTCATGTAAATCTCCACATGCCAAGGTGCGATCCAAATAAACATATCAACACATATTCAGACCAAGATAATATGATTCACTAAATTGCAATGCAATTAAAAACATATCTAGAGGGCACCAAAATCATTTTGGACCACCTTAAATATAGGATGACACAAGGAACACCAAAAGATTATCTGAACCATCATCCATCCAGATAACCAGGTTTGATATCAATTATAGCCATACAATCTCATGCTATAAAAATATCCAACAATCATGTCCCTGATCTCTCAATTAAAATGATGGGGGTCTCACAAATATCTTGTGACTATGAAAGATCCATTTCATACCCTCTTTCGCTTGTTCATGTCCTTATCATACAAGTTTGCAACCAAGGAGGGGTGGCCTCATAGCCATCTTGTGAATGGTTTATCATCATTAGATCTCTTAGTATGCGTGATGGTTGTTCACCAGATGTAGACCAATATTAACCCTCCAACTTAGGGAATATTAAATTTTTGATCGTCCCATCAAGTCAATAATCTACTAAATGGAGGGGCTAATAGAACTACAATATCGAAGGATTAAATCACAACTTAAGAAATTATTTATGGGTGCTACACTAACAATGATTAGATATAACAAAAGTTCTCACATTCAAACTATCACCTAGGGTTTATTAGACATGACAATGTATAAACCCTAGTCAAACTAGAGAGAATAGAAAATTAATTCTAGGTCCAAAACTTACCAAACCACCTAATCTAAGTACATAAACACTTCTGCACCTTTATGCACAACAACACCACATCATTTTCATGCAATTGATATATAGGAACTAACCATGATACATTTGCATGACAACATGTGGTAGCATTTGCAATAGCTTTGCAAACAGAAATATCCCTGTTATGGTGACAACTCCTTTCAATCATGTATCCTTCCATTAATTATAGACTTTTCCTATTAGTGAAAACACTAATGTTGAAAAATCTCATCGTTTGTCATTGATGACTTTACTTACTCTAAACAACAATAAAAATTATTTCATTTATTGCTCAACGCTATGCTCCCCCTTAGGTGAGCATTCCTTCCTTGCTCTAAATCATGTTTTTCTACACCTCTCTTCCTTTGTTGCATCTATCCCCCTTTTGTACATGTCTCCCCCATTGAATTCAATGAGTTCTAATGACATCTTGAACCTCTCATTACTAGGGACATGAAATAAAACATTAATATGTTACCCATGGACAAATGATCTAACTCACATTCAGAGAGGAGTTGCTATTGGACTAGCTTTTGCCTAAGAATCTTAGATTTCTCCTTGGTAAGAGGTTTGATAAAGATATCTACAATTTGATCCTTTGTAGCCACATACTCTAACTTGACCTCTTGATCAACAACTTTTCCCTTAAAAAGTGACACTTGATTGAGATGTGCTTGGTTACTAAGTACATCACAAGATTATTTGAAATGTTGATTGTACTTTTGTTATAATAAAAATTGAGAATAGGATCACTATACTCTACCTTGATATTCTTCAAGATCTACATCATGCATATCACTTGACTAGAACATGAAACAACTACAATGTATTCTACCTCTATAGTGGAAAGTGAAACTAAATCTTGCTTCTTACTGTGCCATGAAACCAATCTATCTCACAAAAGGAATGCTCCACCATTGTTGCTTTATTTGTCATCAACATGTCCTGACCAATTATAATTTGTCTATACAAATAGAGTGAAATAATCACTCCTAGGGCACCACAAACCATTGTCTAATGTATTGTTCAAATATCTACAACATTCACATGCCTCTCATTTGGAGTTTCTTGAAATCTTTCCACCATCCACATTACTTGCATGATATTAGACCTAGATACAATAAGATTCCAAGCATATACCTATACATGGATTGATCTATCATTGGAGATTCATAATCCTTACTTAGTTTGCAACCTGCCACAATGATTGTTCTAATTGGCTTGTAGTCTAACATCTTGAACTTTTTCAACATCTCCTTCACATAATTGATTTGGAAAATTAAAATTCCTTTATCAAACTAAGAAATCTACAAACCAAGAAAAAAGGATAACTCACCTAGCATGGACATTTCAAATTATTTTCAAATGTATTTCTTTGACAAAGTCTTTTCACATTTTGCCATTGCTTCCACTGAAGATGATGTCATCAACATACACAACTACAACTAATTGATTATATATCTCTATTTTGATGTATAAGTTGATAGGTGCAATAAATATTCTGAATAATTACTGTAATAAATATGAACCTAGTCTAGCATACCAAGCTCTAGGGGCCTATTTTAGCCCATATAATTCCTTCTTTAGTTTGTACACAAAATATTAATCTATTTTTTATCGAAGTCCTTTTGAATTTTTAATATACACTTCTTCAAGATTTTCATTCAAAAATTAAAACTTGGCATCCATCTAATACAATTTGAAGTTCTTGTAGCCTAAGAATTCTAACAACATTCTAATTGCTTCTAACCTTGCTATTAGAGAAAAAGTTTCTTAAAAAACAATACCAACGATGAAATAAAATTAAAAAACAATGAAATAAAATACCAATATGTATATATATATATATATATTTCACTTAAACTTAGTTTTAATATCAAAGTTCCAACACCTCAAAGTGACCATATTTTTCTTTAACTAAAATCCGAATCTATTTGAAGCCTAATTTTTCAGAGAAAATATTAAAAATATTGTCATATTGACATCAAGGGTATGAATAAATTGTTAGGTATTCCACCATTTCAACCATAGGGTTTTGGTTTGTTAGTCTGTGCATGTTTGTTAGAATTATTTATTAGTTCGCAACCAAACTGGCCGGTGGGAGATCATTTCCAGGTGTTCAATCATTGTCCGACTTGCACTCTTTTGGTCGAGCCCATTCCTTGGATGGCACCTTCCTTGGTGGTTATCAGAGGTTTGGTCAAATTTATTTCCTTATAATAGGCTCTGATCATTGGTATGTATTCCCTTACTATGAGGGGTTCCTTAATGAGTGACTATGTAGCAGCTCTATCAATTGGCTGGGAGGAAAGGATTGTTGAAACCGCGAATATCTCCATTGCGCGTTTGCTAGTTTGGTGTCGTTTGCAGATCACATCAATCATAGACTTCATTTCATCGATTTCTGGTTCAGTTGTTCATTGGTAGTGCTCATGCCAGATCTCATAGGATTTGTTTTTGTCTTGGAAGGCTAAGAACTTCTGCAATCTAGTGCAACCCCTTTCTACACTCAGATGGGCAGTCACAATTCATCGTTGGCACCCATTCATTGATTGGCTGCAACAACAACAATTCACAAGAGGCTCAGGTGGTAGCATAAAAACAAGTATGTCCCATTTTACAAAGGTTCGGTGTTTGAGGAACAAATCTTTAATATTTTTATCAATTGATATTGTCAAAACATTACCATTCATTGATTAGGTCTATAACATTTATACCGAGCATGCATTCATAACTTTTGCTCGTAGTACTGGCTTTTTTCGTGCATAGGGTCTATGTTATTACACCAAATAGGAATCTGCCACATATGACATTTCATTCATGAAAATTAATAGACAAACAAAAAAAAAAAATTTGTCATCTTATGTTTTGAAATGAAGTTGTGTAATTCTCAGCTCTTTAAAGGGGCCATTTTTTTCTTCCTTCTCGGAAAAAAATGGTAGGAAGTTCTCCAAAATTCCTTCTTCTCGATTCTCAGTTACTACATGGAAATAATTATTCCTCTTGGAAGACCAAATTCAAAACTCAACTCGAGTTTGATGAAGTTTGGGATGTAGTGAAGGTACCACAACAAGACATAAAATAGATGTTGATGAGCAAAAGAAATTTGATCAAGCCGATAGAAAGGCGCAATTGATCATTTTGTTCAGTGTGTCTAATGATTTTGGGCCCTTTATCTATGACCCATCCACACCCAAAGATGCGTCGGATAGGCTCAAGATGGTGTATGAGGTGAAGAACTAGAATCAGAAACTAAATTTGCAGAGTCAGCTACATAGCCTAAAGATGAAGAGTGGAGAACAATTGAAGTCCTTTCTCAAAAGGATTGGAGAGTTGAGAGCTTCCTTACAAGCATTGGGAGAAAAGACTGAGGATGCAATTTTGGTGCCTATTGTTCTATGGGCACTACCGTCTAGATACAAGGTCTTTGTGGCAACTTTGAATGTCACTTAAATGATCCCCACATTAAAGAAGCTAGTAAAACTTCTCCAAAAAGAAGAATCTATTAGCCAGGAACATGATGAAGATGATCATGCCATGACTACCCATCATAGAGGTAAGAAGCCCATGTAGCAGTTTAGTAAACCTCTCAAATCTGAAAATTCCTCCAAGCCTTAGAAGCAGTGTCCAATTTGTGAAAGAGTTGGACATGATGTGAATTTTTTTTGGTACAACTCCTTCAACAAAGGATCATCCAACAAATCACATCAAAAGAATCCATTTCCAAGTGGCAAACCAAAATGGGACCAAAAGAACAAGAAAAAACAATAAAGCTATGTTGTTGAAGCAAAAGATTCTCTTGATGAGGAATATGTCCTGTCAGCTCACACTTCAAAAGATGGTTCACAATCAACTTCAATAAGGTATGTGGAATCTGGTTCTACAAAGCACATGACTGTGCAGAAGGAGTGGTTTCTCAAATTGAAACCCCATCATGGTACAATCACTCTTGGAGATGATACCATCCATGAAGTCAAAGGTATTGGTGACATCTCTTTGAATTTTGGTATTAGTCATTGCACGATTACTAATATTATGTATGTACTAGAACTTACCAAAAATCTCCTTTCCGTTAATCAATTTCTTGACCACAACCTTAGGATTGAGTTTGATAGCACTAATGATAAAAAGATATGTCTTATCAAAGATGTCTAAAAATGCAAAGATTGTTTCTAGTGCTACTGAGGTTGGTAGAATGTTTAAGCTTGATAAAATTGCTAATAATCACACCTTGGTGACTAAGGACGATGATCTTTCATTGCTTTGGCATTGTAGATTCAGTCACTTAAGCACTAGCTATTTGCTGAAACTTTGTAAGAGTAACACATGGTCAAAGGGCTTCCTTCACTTGAGAAGTCAAGTGTTGTTTGTTCTAGCTATATTGCTGGAAAACAACATAGAGCACCCTTCTATCCCAGTGAGCATCATGAAAGCCAACCTTTGCAGCTGGTGCATACTGATCTATGCGGTCACATGCCACCTAGTCACAATGGATGTACATGTATTTCAGATTTTTGTTGATGATCATACAAGAAAAATGTGGCTATATTGCTTGTAGCATAAAGATGAATCTGTTTCTTATTTCAAAGAGTTTCATACTCAGGTAGAGAAAGATATGAATCACTTTATTTTTGCCCTCCACTCAAATCGAGGGGAGAATATACCAGAACATAATTCTCCACATATTTGAAGGAAAATGGGATCTAGCATCAATTGACTGCAGCATACACACCTCAACAAAATGGTGTGGAAGAATGGAGAAACCGCATCATCATGGAGATGGTCCGATGTATGCTGAAAGATTATCACCTGGGGCATGCATACTAGGCTAAAGCTATTCACACTACAGTTTATCCACTAAATTGTGCACCAACCAAAGCCCTTGATGGAATCACTCTAGAAGAAGCATGGGCAGGGGTAAAGCCTTCTATCTCACATCTTTTTTTTTTTTGGATGCAATGCCTATATGCGCATTCTTAAACAAAAAGGAAAGAACCTTGATGAAAAATCCATGAAATGTATACTTCTTGGCTATATCACCTTATGGAACCTGACATAAAGAATATATATATATATATATATATATATATATATGTATGTATGTATGTATGTATGTATGTATGTATGTATGTATGTAAACATATATACATATATGTACGCATATATATATATATATATACTTATTATGTATATATACATACATATGTATATATATGTGTATATGTATATATACATATGTACATACATATGTATATGTATATGTATATGTATATGTATATGTATATGTATATGTATATGTATATGTATATGTATATGTATATGTATGTATGTATGTATGTATGTATGTATCCACACACACACACACACACACACACACACACACACACACACACACACACACACACACATATAGGCAAGCGCTCTACAAAGAATGAAGCCCTACTATTCATGGGGCCCAACTCCACCTCCAGCAGACCCCCTTACCGAGAATAAAACTGCCTTGCTCAGAGAATCAATCCATCTTTAGGTGCCCAACTCTAAGGAACCATGTGCTTGACTTAACCAAAGATGGAATGCTATCTCCTCCGCTTGATGGATCCATCATGAAAAGGTAGGGATGGGAGATTGGTTCAACTCTAAGACACACACACACACACACACACACACACACATGTATATGTATATAGTGTCGTAAATTGTACACCCTTGCTAAGGTAATACAATTTCACACTTAGGTTTGCACCCGCCTTAGTGTGTCTTGCATTTTGCATTTCTAATTTTCCTTTAAGAATTTAATTAATTAATTTAATTAAATCTAAATTCATATTTCATCACTTCATACATCGTAAAATTAGGCCCTTTACCTTAAGTGTGCCCCTTTTTATTTTATTCCTCCAATAAATCATTTAATCATAAACCCTAATTATGTCCTATTTCGACCTTTAAGGCCTAATTTCACATATCAAGACACCTCGAAGTCAACTATAACTTTGGGATTCTCTCTAATATCATCATATCTAACGGTCCTAAAAATTTGGTGAAAAGTTGGTCAGACCGTGGCAGGAGTGCACATGGTCCTCGACTTTTTTCCCAAAATTTTGAGAGCATAATTCTATGATATTATAATGCTTAACCCCAAAATATTGACAGGAAATACAAATCCTTAGTCATCCTAAAGACGAAATTAAGTCAAAATTAAGATCTAGGGTTTCATACATAAGAGCTCTCTTTCTTCATTTGAAGGGGACTAAGAACTATCTATCTATCAGATCTAAGAATCTAAGAGTAGGTTTTTGGGGTACAAGGAACCTTCTATGTAGTGAAAGAGAAGCCTGTGTGGAGTCTTCAACAACATTTCATCAAGCATTCATCATCAATTAGGAGCCTTGAAGACATTGAAGAGTAATAGGAGATCTTCTAGCAATATCTCTCCCTTGGGGATTGGTAGATTTCTGTTATTTTCATGTCTTTGTATGAGATTATTTACATCAACTTTCATATTTACATTCATGCTTTACATCACTTTGCATCATTTATTTAATGCATTTACTTTGTCGATTACAAGCATTTAGGGTTTACTCTTTAGGGTTGCTCTAGATCGTTTGCTTTCATTTTAGGATCTTGCATACACACAAGGTTCTAGCACACACATTTTCAGTACATTATCGGCTATATGTGGAGGTGGAAATCACCAAAAAAAGGTTTTGACTGAGGAAAAACCCTATATAGCCACCCAAACCCTTCCTTTTTAGTTGCAGGTGCAAAAACAGGTACCCGAAAGGACTTTTAGCTCAGGAAAAGACACAGGCACTGCCCAGAAACTTCAGATTTGCCCTAATCTACCTAGGACAGGGGCATGACGCCCTAGTGTTGCCTAGGAAAGTGGCATGGAACCATGTCCCTCCACTTTGTAGTGAAATTTGACGGGTTGCAGCTTCAAGTCATCAGATTTGCAGTCTTTAAGTTGCAACCCTCTGTCAGATTCCCAGGGAAAGTGGTGTGGCACCCTGGTCCTGGTCAGTTTGGCTCAGTTTTCAGCATTGGGTACACATCCAAAATCCTCCCCCTTTCATACTTTCAATATCTCAGTTTCATATCTGCAAGTTTATGCAATTCCGAGTTCATTTATGCTTCATTCTTTATCTCCTAATCTAGTTGATCATTCAAACCCTAGTTTTTCTCATCATTTGCAACAAGAGAAATAGAAACCCTAAGAGATAATCCTTGGCTCTTTCTTTTTCACAAGAATTATCCAAAGTGATCTATCTCCCTAGGCTATTTCGTATTCCCAATGTGTTGGCTAAAGTGGGATTAGGTTCTAGTCACCCGATCTCTTATATATATATATATATATATAGGGATGTAATTTTTAATGAGAAGAGTGAGTTAAGCTCTCCTTCCACATCATCCCCTAATTCAGATAGTGCTCCTATATTCAACATGGATGGGAAATATGATTGGAATGTTGACAATAAATCAACACCCACCAGTGTCAAAAAACCCTTACCTAAGTGGTATACTAGTACCATTCAAGATGCCAAGCTAGATGGAGTCCAAGACACTTCCACTTTAGGTCCAAGGACTCATAGAATGGCTTGCAATGAGACAAATTTTGCACTAATGACTTCAGTTATTGATAATTTTGAGTCATCCACTATTCTGAAGGCACTTGAGTCAAAGCCTTGGAAAGAAGCAATAGATGCAGAGTATCAATCTCTAATGAAAACCAACACTTGGGAGCTTGTTGGTGTACCACTTGTTAAGAAAGCAATTGGATGTAAATGGATATTCAAAACTAAGTACAAAGCATATGGTAGTATAGATAAATATAAAGATAGACTTGTAACTAAAGGCTATGCCCAAAACAAAGGGATAGATTATGAGGAAACATTTGCTCCCACTACAAAGATAAAAACCATTAAAATGATGTTTTCTTTAGTTTCACAATTTGGATGGAAACTATACCAAATGGATGTAAAAAGTGCATTTCTTAATGGAGACCTTAAGGAAGAGGTCTATATGACCCAACCAAAGGGATATGTTGCACCTGGTAAAGAAGAAAAGGTGTGCAAGCTAATCAAGTCCCTATATGGTCTCAAATAGGCTCCTGGACCCTGGTATATCAAAATTGATGAGCATTTACTAAAACATGGTTTCAATAGGCATCCATATGATCCAAATATATACCTCAAGGATAAAGGGGGGTGGGGATATTATGATAATTAAGGTATATGTTGATGACTTGGTTATCATAGGTAGCTCAGAAGCAATGGTTGAAACAACCAAGAATGATCTCAAGAAGGCTTTTGATATGACAGATCTAGGGCTACTACACTATTATCTAGGCTTAGAGGTATGTCAAACAAATCACCATATCTTTGTGTTATAGATGAAATATGCTAAGACATTGCTTGAGAAATTTAGAATGATGGATTATAAAGCCATGTCTACACCTATGGAATTAGGTTTGTAGTTATCTATTTTTTATTCATCTCCTCAGGTGAATGCAACTCTCTATTGGCAAATGTGGTGCAGGAGCACCCTGAGCACAGTGAGTTCAAGGGGTCATATGATGATCCAAGGAATTGGAGGAATATAATGAGACCTATGAGTTCATTTTTAAATGTAAATGGGCCATTAGTTCCAATCAATGTAATGAAAAGATGTAAAATTAGCAAAATTGGCAAAATAGGCCTAAAAAGGCTAAATTTGGGTTTTGAGGGTAGAATAGATAAATATGATGAATAAATGATGTAATAAAGTTTAAAAGTTCATTTAATTACTATTTGAGTGGTTTGGGGTGATTAGATTTCAAATTGTCAAGTTGACAAATGAAATTGTCAATCTTGACAACTTTTGAGCAACTTTTGTTGCAAAATGTTGCAAAAAATGCAAAAAAAAGGGTAGTTATAGGTGGTTATTAGTTACATTTCGACCTTAGAAGGCTTGGAGAACTATAAAATGATGTAATTAATCCATTTTTAGAGAGACATTGGATGTGGAGGTCGAGATTTGAGAAGTGGAGCAATAAAATTATATTTTTCCTTGTATTTTCTAAGTTTTCAACGTATGACAGACTGAAATTTGTTCATTTGCAAATTGATATGAATTTGTTTGATTAATTTTTCTTATTTGGATGCAATTGAAATGAACTAAGAGTGATTTGGTTTTTATTTGGTGCAATTTCATTATTATTTGTGGAAGATATTGACATTTGTTTCAAAACTGTCAAAAACCCTTACTAGGGCATCTAGTGGCCTCATAAATGTAATAACTTTTGTTTAGATGTTTTTCCAAACCCCATTTTGGGTAGGGATGAGGGTAAGGATGTATTATACCTGTCCATGGTATGTGAAAGGTTCCATGATGGATTTGGCAAGTGCTTCATGAAGGTTTCAGACTGAAAAACAGTTAGATTTGGGGTGTGACTGCAACAGTCCTGATGAGAGGGCAATAGCTCATCACTGAACCGTTGGATCTTCTTAAATTTTGGGTATGTTTTTAAGAGTTAAGTTTGGAAGAATCTCACTGAAGTGATTGAGTAAATAATTTTTTTTTCAAAAGGTATAGATCTCTGAGTACGGGTCTATCAAGAAGGACATCAAGAAGGTATATTTTGTTTATTTAGTTTCAAAGTTGTGTTTAATGGTTCAGTGGAGTATGTATGGAAATGGATAGAGCCTAAGGGGATGTGTGAGTGTCTTGAGTACATTGGTAATGTGTGAAACCAAAGGGAGAGAGTTTTATGAGTTGTTTTGTCAACAAATATTATCATTTATGCTTTTGACTGTCCTAAAACAGTGAGACAGTGTGTTGGGTGTTATTCTAGTATGTGGAGAGTAGGGGATCAGAGGTGGTGTGTTTGACCAATGAGAGGCCTTGAGGAGTGATTTGTGTGGGTGTGAGTAAGATTCCTTAAGTTTTTTAGTAAGATCCTCCTACCCTCTGCATCAAATTGGTATCAGAGTAAGGCAGTAGGTCCTTGTAGATTTCAGATTGAATACTGAGAGATAAAAGAGGAAACCATCATGGAAGAAGATGAAGAAATGTGGGCAAGGTATGCTCAGGGGCACTCTATATTCATAACACAATGCAAGTGTAGGGGTAAGGTATGCAAGGTTGTAGTTGATAGTTGGTCCTTTAAAAACATAGTCTCAATAGAAATGGTTGAAAAGTTGGACCTACCAAAGGCACCTCATGAGACACCTTACAGAGCATATGGGTTAAGTGATGATCAATGGATTAATGTTAAAGAACAAGAATATGTTTCTTTCAATATTGGTTCATATTATGATGATATCCAATGTGATGTTATGCCTTTGAGTGATTTTCATTTGATCTTGGGAAGAGCATGGCAATCTGATAGGTTTTCCCTACATGATGGTTACAAAAATACATACAGCATCAACAAGGATGGGGAGAAGTTTGTATTGAATCCATTTGAAGGATGATGGGGCATCTTGGGGGATGTCAAGAAGGATAGGTTTGATTGGAAAGATAGAGTTTCTAAGGAAAGAGGAACATGAAGATGAAGGTAAAGAGCAAGTGAAGGATTGGTTAATGAAGGGTGATGGTGCAATGGAGCAGACCACCATCAAGAGTACAAACATGCATGAAGTTGGGGTAGAAATTCCAACAAAGAAGGTGGATGAAGATGCCAAGGTTGAGGTAAGTTGTCCATTGGAAGGACAAGAGCACAAGGTGCAGTAGATAAGTGTTGAAGAGGATGGTGAACCTAAGGATAAAGAGGTTCAAAATGTTGAGAAAGAGATGGAAGACAAAGGTACTGGTGAAGAAACCAAAGAATCAAGTCTTGGAGGACTTGAAGTTGATGAAATGATTTTGATTGGGACTATGATATGTCCATTGAGAATGGGAGAGGGTATAGGGTAGCAAGATACCCATAAGACATCAAGGTGTGTGGCTAATGAAGTGGCAAGAGAGTTGAGTGATAGTTTGGTATGCCAAGGAGAATGGCATGAGGATGAGGTTGTAGAAGATGTAGTAGTTGAACTTGATTTATGGCAAGAGTTTGAAGCCATAGTTGAAGAATGGGAGAAGTTTGGTGGTGTTTGTAAGGCTCAAGAGGAAGAAGCCTTGGAAATGAAGATTGAGAGTGAGATAGAGGTCCAAGAAGAGGCTCAAATGGTGGAAATGTTTTCTCCAAGGACGGAGATATTGATGCATGATGTTGTTTCTATTTTTTCTAATCCCTTTGTTTCAAGTATGCAGGGATACTTTATTGATAACCATGTGGAAATGATCCACAATGATGGTGTAGGTGCTTGGCCAAAGTACCAAATGGAGGAGCTAAGATGCAAGGAGCCACCAAGGCATGGACTGATTTTCTTTGCAAGGTACAAGAAGATGGTACCAATGAATTGGAAGATCAGAAAGAGAAGGAAGCCATTCAAGGGAACCTTGAATTCTTTTGTCCCCGGGAGTATGGTGCAGGAGCACCCTAAGCACAGTGAGTTCAAGGGGTCATATGATGATCCAAGGAATTCGAGGAAGATAATGAGACCTATGAGTTCATTTTTAAATGTAAATGGGCCATTAGTGCCAATCAATGTAATGAAAAGATGAAAAGATGTAAAATTGGCAAAATTGGCAAAATAGGCCTTAAAAGGCTAAATTTGGGTTTTGAGGGTAGAATAGATAAATATGATGAATAAATGATGTAATAAAATTTAAAATTAATTTAATGACTATTTGAGTGGTTTGGGGTGATTAGATTTCAAATTGTCAAGTTGACAAATGAAATTGTCAATCTTGACAACTTTTGAGCAACTTTTGTTGCAAAATGTTGCAAAAAATGCAAAAAAAAGGGTAGTTATAGGTGGTTATTAGTTACATTTCAACCTTAGAAGGCTTGGAGAACTATAAAATGATTTAATTAATCCATTTTGAGAGAGACATTGGATGTGGAGGTCGAGATTTGAGAAGTGGAGCAGTAAAATTGTATTTTTCCTTGTATTTTCTAAGTTTTCAACGTATGACAGACTGAAATTTGTTCATTTGCAAATTGATATGCATTTGTTTGATTAATTTATCTTACTAGGATTAAAGTGAAATTAACTAAGAGTGATTTGGTTTTTATTTGGTGCAATTTCATTATCATTTGTGGAAGATATTGACATTTGTTTCAAAACTGTCAAAAACCCTTACTAGGGCATCTAGTGGCCTCATAAATGTAATAACTTTTGTTTGGATGTTTTTCCAAAACCCATTTTGGGCAGGGATGAGGGTAAGGATGTATTCTACCTATCTATTATGTGTGCAGAGTTCCATGATGGATTTGGCAAGTGCTTCATGAAGGTTTCAAACTGAAAAACAGTCAAATTTGGGGTGTGACTGCAACAGTCCTGATGCAAGGGCAATATCTCATCACTGAACCATTGGATCTTCTTAAATTTTGGATATGTTGTTAAGAGTTAAGTTTGGAAGAATCTAACCAAAGAGATTGATTAAATAATTTTTTGTTCAAAAGGTATAGATCTCTGAGTATGGGTCTATCAAGAAGGACAACAAGAAGGTATATTTTGTTTATTTAGTTTCAAAGTTGTGTTTAATGGTTCAGTGGAGTATGTATGGAAATGGATAGAGCCTAAGGGGATGTGTGAGTGTCTTGAGTACATTGGTAATGTGTGAAACCAAAGGGAGAGATTTTTATGAGTTGTTTGGTCAAAAAATATTGTCATTTATGCTTTTGACTATCCTAAAACAGTGAGACAGTGTGTTGGGTGTTATTCTAGTATGTGGAGAGTAGGGGATCAGAGGTGATGTGTTTGACCAATGAGAGGTTTTGAGGAGTGATTTGTGTGGGTGTGGGTAAGAGTACTTATGTGTTTGAGTAAGATCCTCCTACCCTCTGCATCAAAATGGTTGGAGGTTTGATTTACTTGAATTATACCAGACTCGATATCTGTTTTGTTGTTAATTATCTTTATCAATTCATGTAGGAACCAAATACATCTCATTGGCTAGCAACAAAAAGGTATTATGGTGTAAACATGGTACAATGGATCATGTTTTCAAATATAAAAGGAGTGATCATTTTATGATACAATATGCAGATGCAAATTATGCAGGTTCTTGTTGATGATAGGAAATCCACATCCACTTTTTTTTTTCTTCCTAGGTTTAGGACCTATTTCATGGGGAAGTAAGAAGAATTCCACAGTTGTTCATTCTTCAATAGAAGCGGAATATCATGCAACAAGTGCAGCAATTTGTGAAATATTTTGGTTGCATCGCATATTAGAAGGATTGGGGGTAACACAAAACCAACCTACAGTCCTCTATTGTGATAATCAGAGTGTTCTCAAGCTTGTTCATAATCCAATGTTGCATGAATGGACCAAGCATATTGAAGTTGACTATCACTTCATACGAGAACATGTTCAACAAAACAACATTCAACTTCAATTCTGCTCTACATAAGAACATCGTGCTAATATCTTCATCAAGCCTCTTGCACGTGTGAAGTTTGAAGTTTTTCAAGATTCTCTTATTAGTATATTAAATAAATGATGTAATAAAGGGGGAATGTTGGGTATTCCACCATTTCAACCGTAGAGTTTTTGGTTTGTTAGTGTGTGCATGTTCATTTGTTAAAACTGAGAGTGCCATTTAAAGCATACAGTTTGCTGCCATCACGTGTATATATACTCATATGACAATGAATTTAATGAGGTCAATTACTTTACATGTTCTGATATAAATAATTTCAAAATATTTTAATATTACATAAACGTAGATCTTGGTGATGTATGGGGAGTGTTAGATGACCAAGACCTACTCCTACCTACTCTGCTACTACAATAATCACCTAAACACAATATTTGTTTCTATGTTTTATATTTTAGACTATGTCCCTCTATAAACTCCAATGATACAATTTTACATCCATCCATATTTTTTTTGATATCTATAATAATATTTTATAAATGATAAATTAAACACTTACAGACTTAAATCCTCTTTATTTAATTGGATTCCTCCAAAATAGATATATAATACAAAAACTGCACTTACAATAATGCAATTCAATCATCAGTAGCTTTGCCACATCAATTCCATCGTGGATAGATAGCGTTGCCATCACCAGCTCCTTATGTAGGACCAATCTCATTATGCAGGTCATATTTTGAGTGTGTAGTAGACATTTTCCACTCTTTCGACCATTTCTAAAAACATTTCTTATGTGGCAGAATGCAGTGGCCTTTGTGGATGGAAACTACACTGGGGAACAAGGTACAATAAATGTATGGGCACCAAGCGTGGAAAAAGATGAATTCAGCGCGTCAGCGATTTGGATTAAGAATGGATCGATAGAAAATTCAACTCTTTAACTCCAGTGAGGCTGGCTGGTGCGTATGTCTCCTTCGTTGGTACATCTTACTTCGTTGGTGCGTATGTCTCCTTCGTTGGTACGCGTTAATAACTCATGTTATGATTGTCCTGAATCAGGTTAATCCTATGCTGTATGGTGAACAATCCTAGGTTTATTGCCTTTTAAGTTTCTGAACTCTTTTGGGAAACATGTTTCTTATCCATGTAAGTGCTTCTTAGATCTATACTTTCATGATAATGGCATCTCAATTTTGAAACTCTTTAAATAACTAATTTTTCATTAATTTATATTGTTATATTTTTTTCTATTATCTTAATTATGAAATATATTTTACTTATCCTACCATCCTTGGGAACCACATTGCAATTTCCTTTTAACATTTGATACATCATTGATATTTCTACTTTTTCAATATGACCGCACACATCTTTTTCATTTAGTTCTCCTCTCTCCCTCTCCTTCACTCTCCACCCCCCCGCTCTATCTATCTCTCTACCTATATCTCTACCTTTCTCTTCCTTCTCTATCTTTTCCACTTCATACCCATCTCTAGATATATATCCCTCTTTCTAACCCTATCTATCCCTCTATCTCCCTATATTACCCTTTTTTTCTATATCTCTCCACTCATAGCTCTAATTATCTCGCTTCCTCTCCCTTTGTTTATCTATATCATTATCTCTCTATATCTCTATCTCAATATCTCTCTCACTCATACATAGTCTTATTTTTCCCTCCCTATCTCTATCTCTCCATCTATCTCCTTCTCTCC
This sequence comes from Cryptomeria japonica, assembly GCF_030272615.1. Lineage (NCBI taxonomy): Eukaryota > Viridiplantae > Streptophyta > Pinopsida > Cupressales > Cupressaceae > Cryptomeria > Cryptomeria japonica. The sequence continues at coordinate 237,304,464 of NC_081407.1, read as the reverse complement.
CCATCATTCCCTATTTATATATTTCTCTACTTCTCATCTATCTATTTCTCTCCCAATCTTTCCCTCTATTTATATATCTCTTAACCTTGGTATCTCTATCTCTATATATCCAGTTTACACACACACACACACACAATTTTCACATCCCTCCTTATAAACATAAGCCAAAGGAGAAAGATACTTCACACACCTCATCAAGAACTAAGATCCAAATGTAGCTAACACATAAGTTTATCTTAAAAAGAAGGATAATAAAGTTCCATTACCAATAGGGAGGGAGAGGAAGAGATAAATATACAAAGAGGGAGAGATAGGGAGATATAAAGATAAAGATACAAATGATGATATCGATATAATGGTAAAGAGATATGGAGAGACAAGGAGATATAGATAAATAGAGGGAGAGATAGAAAGCGAAATATATAGAGACACAAATATAAATATAGTTATTAATGTTTAGGAAGAGAGAGGGAGAAAGATGGAAAGAGGGATGGATACAAAGAGGGAGACATATCTAGAGATAGAATATTAGAGAGGAAGCTAGCTCGATGGAATTGAAGATACAAGGAGGGGAGGACAAATAGATATAGAGATAGAGAGAGGTAAAGGAATCTAGTTAAATATATAGAGAGATAGGGAGGTAGGAATAGAGAGTGGACCATAGAGGAAGATAAAAATAGGAAGAGATAGAGAGATATAAAGAGGATTACAAATAGATAAAGGGATGCAAATGGCATGATAGAGTTATAAAGAGAGAAATAGAGATAAAGAGGGATAGATGGAGAGGGAGAGAGAAAGATGGATATATAGAGAGAGATACAGAGGTGGGTATAGAGAAGGATGGAGGGAAAGAACTGGGAATATATAAAGATAGAGTCATAGAAAGGGAAGCATACATAGTGAGGGAAAGAGTGGAAGAGGTAGAGAGATAGATTAATCATGTATAGATGAAGAGATATATTAATAGATGGAGATATAGAAAGGGAGATGGATAGGGAGAGATAAAGATAGGAAAATGGAGGTAGAGATAGAAATGGATAGAAAGAGAAAGAGAGTAGGAAAAATTGAGGGAGAGATAGAATAAATAAGAGAGAGTTAGAGATAATGAGATGCGGATTAAATTATTTAGATAGATCTATAGGGAGTGTAGATGAGGGAATTTATTACCTCTAAGATGACAAATCTAGGGCATTTGTTACCTCATATATGATACAAATGAATTTTTAGTTGTCAACTTTCTTTTCTAGACTTCTTTGACTTTTTCATTCATTAGTTTTAGATGACTTGACCAAACTAAAATTCACCTTCTTTGCTTCCTTGCTACAATAGTATCTTGAACTCAAAAGCCATGTTTGTTGTACTCTTTACTTTCTCATCAAGAGATCAAATTTTATTCTTTAAATATAATAAGAATGCATTTTTAGGTGTCAACTCACTTTTTTATTTATAGAATTCTATGTTCTCTCTTAGTTTAAGAAGTTTATCATGTAATTATTGACTAAGAAAATTTGTTCTGCTTCTCCCCAAGTGAAAACACCTCTCCCATAATCTATTCCTCCATAAGAGGGTTTTGCTATCTAAGCTTTAGGTGAGAAAACACAACACACAAGGTTATGTAAATGAATATTTTAAAATGCAACCTTTGCAAAAATGCAATCACAACTACATTTACCATTACATTTCGACCATGACTATTGAGAAATGAAATCAAAATCCTTCTAACCACCAATGTAAATAGTTTTCAAAAACAAGATGAACATTAATGCATCCCTCACAACTATGAATGCTCTTAACATCATGTAAAACCATAATTGGATTAAAAAATTAAAACTCAAAATCAAAATTTGAAGGAAATTATGAAATAACATTAGAACCAAGATTTACGTGGAAAAAAATGGTAAAAGAACATTGACTACAATTTTGGAGGGGTCTTTCAAAGAACTTGGGAGTTCACAATTTCTATGAGTAATAGTATTTTTTTCACAATTCCTACTTCAATGGTCTCAATCACCAATAAAGGGCATGAAGCTTAAGACATGCTTGCCTCATTCTAATGCTTTTAATCTTTTTTTTTTTTTGATTAAAAATTATTCTATATTACTCACCATAGGAAGGTATAAGGTAGAGTCAATTTTTAGAACATAGTTTAGCCAGCATACATACTAGACATAAGAGATTTTCCTTATTGACACAAGGATATTTTCTCACATTACTCTTATACATATTATTCAAATTTATACACCTTGAGTTTCAACATAATGATCAGCCAAATTGTCAATGCCACATTGTTGTTTATGCCTATTTCTTTCAAGGGAGAATATTCAAAAATTTCTTTGATATTTGTTAACATGTTCCGAATTTACATTTTTACTAGTGAATTTCTGCATACCACAAGATTCGAGATCTTTACCTTGTTGGATGTGAAGGTCACTATTAGGCCAACAATGACCATAAAAAATAACAACCTATCTAATCAACTCATTATGAAGTTTATGAGATTCCTTAAGGGACAATCACAAATCAATTATCACACAGGCCCACTTGAAGAATGGTTGCTTGGTACTTTTAAGTTTACTTATTCAATCAAATTCAAAGTGCATTAGGTCTTGCCAGAATTCAGGTTGTTACATGCACACTGTGGGATTACCTACATCATATGTCATGAAGTCCAATATGATAACCAAAGTTTGGGTTTTTCTTGATGATAGTGAAAATGGAGAGTTATTATTAGTGTATAAATGGTTGACTAAGTGAAAAAATTCTTCAAAATTTATTTTGCAAATTTTTTAAAACTATTTACACATTGTACCTTTGACTAAATTTAATTTGATAATATATTATAGATGTTGGCTACTGCATGAACAATTAACTAAGTGATTTTTTTTTGTTTCTAAAATATCATTTGATAAATGATTCTAAATTTTTAACTTGCATAATAATTTATAAATGTTTTGAATAATAAAAGATGAGATAGGCTCGTTACCGATACATAACCGCCACACAGGTGCTCAAGGGAAAAATCACAAGTAGTGAGATGACCAAACACAAGAACCCAAAAGGGTAAACCCTTTTGAAAAGGGTGCCTTTGACTGGAGCACCAACCAACGAGAGAAATGTTCCTAACAAGAAGAATCACCTAATCAAAACAAAGGGGTTTAGGAGAATCTCTAACCATCTACCAATGAAAACCCTTTGCACTGGGACAAAGCAATCAAGGAAAAAAAGAACATACATTGAGTTTTGAGAGGCATCTTGAAACCTTATATCGGAAGAACCACTATGAATAACCATGTCCATAGAAAGGGCGAGAGGAAGAAATCCCAACCCTAACCAAAAGAAAACCCCAACAGACACCAAAACATGGACCACAACAAAGGATCCACACTAGATCACCTCAAAAGACCTATTGTCCACAAAACTAGGAGAGCAAGAGGTAGAGGGGGTGAGTGTCAAAAACTAAGATGAAAGAATCCCCCAAAGGAGGTCAACAATCACCATGAACATAAGTATGATGGATGCAAGGAATATACTAGTTAAGCACGTGTAAGGTAACCAATCCACATTATGCCACCACCATCCACCCACAATTAGTAGAAAACCACTAACACCAAAAGAAGAGCCATCATCAGAGAATGATGACATAGCCACACAACAACCCAAACTCCCACAACCTATAGACAACTAGAGGACAAAATCCTAACAACACCCCAAAAATCCACCTCCATAGGATCAGAGGAAAGATTACTAGTCCAAACAACCTCAAGGAGAGTAGGAGCAACCAAAAACACATAGCCACCTCCATAGGAACTGTGAGCATGCAAACCTCCACTAAGGCCAAAGAGAACAACCCAAAACTTGAAAATCCAGGAGCCATAGAGGAAACCCCAAAAAGAGAAAGGGTCGGGCCTCCTTCAAACAACACGTAGGAGCTAAAGGAATCAAAGAGCCCAACAATGACCCCCTCCATAGTGTTAAGTTCTTTCAAAATTCTGTGATCAAAATAGAAGAGATGGAGATATGATCTAAAAGTTGTATTTTATCTGCAACAGCATGTTTAAAAGATGCACAACACTTATCAATTTCGGTGTGTGCATCCTCCTCAATGTAAGAATGCTATATAAGTTGTATTTTATCTTCTATAGCATGTTTTAAAGAGGAAGAAGAAGACTTCCCTTCCACACCCAAAGTGATAACTTTTTTGGATGGAGAAGAAGAAGAAGAGAGCCTTCCTCAAAGCATGATGATGGTAACAATTTGTGAGAGAAAAGTATACGCTAAAAGATAGCTTCCAAATGTGTATGGACAAGTGTAATCCAAGGAGAGAGTTAGAGAAGTAATTAGGGAGATTGAATGAGTAACCAAAGAGGCAAAATAAACTCCAAGAGGGAAGATAAGCATGCTGGAACAAAGGTGAATGTTGGTAGATGTGCAAAGAGGCATTACAAGCATCTTCGAGGTGTTGGTGTAACACATAAATAAACACCTTCAAAATGTGAGATTCATGGGATGCTAGCACAACACATGAACATCTCCACGACGTGCTAATGTATACAACTCAAACAGTCAATATTGTAATAAGAGGACAAAGTGGATGTTGATGGGGCAAGTGAGATGGAAAAAAGGACAAGGTAATCAAGAAGATCTCCAATCGGCATAAAGTGGAGGTGCATATGTAGCATATAATTATACAAGGTGTAATTTATAACACTACATTTTGCCCCCACTTTAGCGAGAATATTATTATCATCGAGATGTGATTTAAAGTACCAAGATATGAAGGGGAAGTAGAATCCTCTACTCATGTGGAGATGTCCCCAAGGAAGAGTCTCGAATCTTCAAAACGATGTTTCTAGATTGTTTCATCAAAAATATGTTAGCTACAGACAAACATGTTAGATGAAAAAGAGAATAACATGGTACACCAGGAACTGAGATAACATATAATTGTATAAAAAGATAAATATATTTCATTGGTATAGGTAGAAAATTATGCTAGATAGCCATACGATAGCGTGACCTTAGATCGATTAGATTGGCCCCCATAAAAAGCAATAGGATCTAGTGGTTTTGACCCCGCCAAGGCAAATGAGTTAATAGTTTATAGATTTTACTAGTATGGGTAGCAAGTTATGATAGGTAGCCATATGATAGGGTGACCTTAGATCAAGTGGTTTTGTCCCCACTAATAGGCAAACAAGATAATAGATTTTGTCACTATGGGTAGCAAGTTATGCTAGATGGTCATACAATGGGGTGACCTTAGATCAAGTGGATTAGCCCCCACTGATAGGAAAACAAGATAATAGATCAAGTGGTTTGGTCCCAACTAATAGGAAAACAAGATTTTATGAAATGCAGATATGACAATGAAACAATGAAAAAATATGAAAGCATTATAGGCTCCCCCTTAGAATGGTATATGTGAGACACATGTCATTCTAAGGAGGAGGGATGTTGTGTCATGTCAACATAATGAGATTTTTCTGTGGAATGTCACCTTGCAATAGATGACACAAAAGCCACAACATAAACAAAAGCATGCAAGCACAAGGTGATCCATTAATTCAGCATTAGAACCCATAATAGTGAAAAGAGATGACATAGAGCAGAATATGAGTATTTCATCATGGTACCAAACTTTACGAATCATAGGAAGAAGGCACATGAAAATAGAGAGAAGGAAAAGTTGGGTCAAGATGGAAGAGAGCCTAAATTCCCCCAACACTTTGCATCATCCCCAATATCAAAAACTAATACACGACAAATAGAAGAATAGTAAAACAAAAATACCCTATTTTCAAGTACCAACGAAGTGACTTGGGTCCTTCAGGAGAGCACATAACATATTAAGATAGATAAATTCCTATTTCAAAGTCAACAGGATGACTTGGCTCCTTCAGGATAGAACAAACATATAAAGAAAGCATGAGGGAACACAAGAAAACATTCTCTAATATACAAGATAAATAAAGAGAGGCACTAACCTATAGGTCATTGTCATCCCAATCTTGATCATATGGGGAGGGAGGTCGAGACCAAAGGGGGACAAGTGCAAGAGAAGTGTCAGGGATAGCACTAGCAACAAGAGATAGGGGTGAGGCCACTTGCATATTTTTTTCCAAGAGCCCCTGGGAGGAGAGGGTCAATGATCATGTAAAGATCATCAATATTGTTATGATATCCTCTAAGGAGTCAAACAAACACCACTCCTTAGAAAATGTGGGTAACTCAACCTGAGGTGGTAAAACAAGATCCACATTGCTAACATCTAAAAAATGGGGAGAAACAAAATTTGGAGAAGACATAACCTCCTCAACAAAGCATATAGAAGCACATAATGAAATTGAAACTAAAATAGGCAAAGACATAGAAACTTAGGCATGGGGCCTTATTGGAACTTGTTCTTTGGTTTCTATGGAGGTGGAGACCTATGATCAACCATAGTGAGTTTGATTACCCTAGGAAAACTCTGATGTAGAGGTGGATATGGAGCATATGGAGCACACAAGGCTACACTAGGAAATACCTTAGTGTGAAGAATATTCATAAGCTGGGAAAATGGAAGAACATCCGACAAGGAAGTGATCAAAGGAGGCTTTGAGGAAGTGGTAACAAAAACTTGCACCCATCTAGGGTGAGGCTCATCAGTAGCCCCTAGAGAGGATGGCAATAGGACAAAAGATGAAGCAAGAGCAAGATCAACATATTCAAAAGTGAGCACAAAAGAAATAAGGATAGACACCATCAGTTCACTTGTGACACTCATAGTGGTTTTACACTCATGGTCCATCATGCTCTGATGATGCTTTCACTCACATGTTCACTAATTATGCCATAGATGGGGTCTAGGAACAGAGCCCTAGGGAAGCTAAGTAGCATTGTGCTCCATGGGAGAGGCCTACAAAGTCAAAACCAATGAAGGAGAAGGCCCAACTAATGAAGAAGGAGGTGTATCTATCATAGGTCTCACGTCTACATCTACATGTGCCCTTCCTTATTTTACTCAAGGAGTAGTCAAAGGAACAAGGGGCACCCTCAAAGGATGTGATATGGGAGCTAGTGGAGATGAATGAGCATGAGGTGAACATGTACCCTTATCATATCGGGTAGGACTTGAGGGATGTTAGTAAGGATGGGAAGCTCAAAGGGAGGGTGGGTTGCAAACCATGGCAACACAGGTGCCTTTCCTTTGTCTATATCGGATACAGATGTAGGAGTTGAAGGAACCATTGGAGGCTATGTGGTCCTAGGTGGAGAGGAGGTCTACCTTGAGGAATAGGTTTAACCTTAGCCCCTAATGAGGAAGGGGCATAAGGTAATACCCATTGCAATACAAGAATAGATGGGGTGTGTGATGGGTACAAGAGGAGGCAAGGAGACCGCATGCTACAAGATGATGAACAAGCCAACTCTCTTATCTTATATTTTATTTTTTATACAACAAATCTGTACAAGGAGTCATGGGCCCAACGAAAGCAGGCCAAAAATGGTCTAATGCATCTCATTGGGCCACATGTCATTATTATGTGCTCTCTTTTGCCTACTGCCTTGCCTTTATAAGTAGGCTCATATACACTATATGGAATCCAGTTTGATCTAGTTATTTGCATCTTGAAATCTAAAAATATAACATAACATAACATAATAATATGATCTAAAAATAGGCTTCAAAATCTATGCAACTCACAAGTTAATTTTAGAATAATAAATTAGGGTTTTTGTGAATTTAACCTCTAAATTTATGAAATCCAATTGAAAATAACAATTATGAGTGCAAATTTGAATTTTAAAATGCATACAAAATCATATCTAAGATAAGAAATCATAATTAAGCATGAAGGATCTCGGGTTTAACAAAATGTAATGGAGGAAAAAATAGGAATTAGGATTTACCAAGTAAATCTACTAAATAACCCAAATTTTAACACCATTACATTCAAAGAGGAGTGAACCCCATAGATCTAGGCCCAATCTACAATAAGGAAAGGTTTGAGATTCTGATTATATTGAACTAGTTTGTAATAAATTATCCTCTTTCTTAGTTGAATTTGGAATGTAATTATGAAATTAGGATAAAAGCATAATTACTTGTAGTAAACTAATAGAAACAATAAGCTACAAATGTCCCATGGAGCCACCAACTAAGATCTAGGCAAAATAAGATGTTTAGAACTTGTTCTCAGAAGTTTGGCTTGATTTTTTGGGACCAAGTAGCATAGATCTACCATGGCCCTCTGAATATTTTTTTTGTCAAAAGCTAAACCTATTCGTCACTATTGACATTATCGAATTCCTTGAGTATATCTTCTGCACACAGAAAGAGAGGGAAATATATTGGGAATAGGGGTTTCCCTTAGGTGAAACCTTGATTTTGGAATTAACCATGAAATTGAATTGATAAATGTAATGAAAGATAATAGTGAAGTACTTTCCTTTTGAGGGAAAGGTTAAAAATGCTTGAAACAATAATGTATACCTTGATGAAGTTTTGTTTTACTTTCACACAAATGTTTTAGGGTTTCATGTAGAGTCTCTTCAAAAACATTGGTTATGGATGTCATCTTCAGTACTTGAACTTGACTTCACTTCTATTGTTCCAATGCTTGATGAATGACTGATTGCTTGCTCATTTGAATTTACTAAAGTATAATTAAGATCTTGATTTTTGTTAGGTGATTGATTAGGTTTCAAATGAGAGGGATAGACATCCTTTTATACTTGTCTTCTTGAAAAATAAATTGAATTTTGGAATAGGATAACTCGAGATCAATTTTATTGCTCATTCAAGATGACCATTGTGAAGCCCCAATTTAGGGCCTAGCTAGGAGGACCATGGCGTGGTGCACCCTGGTCTTGATTTAGGACTAGGGTGTGGTATGCCTTGGTCTTGAACCAGGGCGTACCATGCCTGATTTAGGACTAGGGAATACCATGCCTTGGTCATGAGAATTAGGATTCCATAATGGGGAGGGAACTAGACAAATGAAAAAATGCAAGATGGGAATGAGGTGTGAGAAAAATCAGTATTGCAATCATGCATTGAAAGATGGAACGCCAAAGTGAGGCCTAGGTGAGGAAAAAATTATAAATGAGTACAATTTAGGATGGTACACTACCTTTACCTTCCATAATGGGGTGCAAACATCTCATCCTTTCCATGTATATGAGCCAAGTGTAATGAGTCATAATTTTAAAGAGAGTTGTCCAATTAGCATAATCGACTATCATCAATGATTAGATTTTTAATTTCCATGGGGATACGATCATAAGTCCCCCACCATAATATATGAGGTTGCTTGACACCAACGTTAGAAAATCCATTAGCAACTTTATTACCTTCATGAAAAACATGGTAGATTTTATAATCCTAGAAAGGTTTAAGCATTTCAATACTATCAAGGATTATTAAGCTTTTGATTGTCTAGATAGGGGCCTAAACACCTCTTAGACATTTGATAATGTTTAATGAGTCACTATCTAGCCAAGCCTTCTAATAGCCATTAGAGACTGCCAATTTGATACCAATGTAAGCTATATTTGCCTTGGCCTAATGGTTTGTCCGAGTTACCAATAGATTATTTATTTGATAGTTTATGTAATTATCTCACTCTATAAAGTAAAAAATTACATGGTCATTAAACCCTATACATTATAGTTGGAATTAGAAGTGTTACAATAACTGTATACCAAACAAAAAAAATATCACAATCAGTGAAATTATTTCACAAGATAGTGAATGCCTACACGACATAGATTCCTGGTGATACAAAATTAAAAATATAAGTGGAAGAAAATAGATTTTAAAATCAATCATGATTTGAGGACACAAGTTGCATCATTTCTCTATGATCTACCCTATAGTCATGAGAATTCATTATTTAAAAAATCCATGAAAGCTAAAGAATAGGTCAAAGACCATGAAGACAATGAGGATAACTATCATACCTATATTTAGAAAAAATTATCTAAAATATTATTATTAAGGTAAAAAAATTGTTCATTATTCCATTTAAAAAATTATTATATTATTAATATTTTAATTAAAATATAGAAAGTTACAATTAGTAAAATCAATTCACATACAATATGAAAATTAAAAAAACACCCATATTTTTTGCCTAATATGGTGGAAATAAAACTAAATATGCTAAATGGAAACATGCTCATTTTTGTCTCTTTATTTCTATTATCTTCTTATATAGATGTGTTGATCTCCTATAGTGCTACCATTGTAGATTACGGTTGTTGACATAATTATTACACGCAACCATTCTTCCATATCCTCCCAAATAGACCCCGCAAATACTACAACCAAAATTATTCCACTTTCAATTTGCACTCATTATTCATAAACTAGTTCAATATTCATAAGACATTACATTATCAGTGTATATTTGAAATTTTGTTTATTCACAAGATATCTTAAATGCAATTCATGCGAGTTAGTAATAAGATCATTGAGGCTTATTTGATTATAAAGTTTTATAAAATTAGAAGACAAAAAAGTGTTACATTAACATTGACTATGCTATTACATCCCTTAGGTGGCCATTTCCAAGAAATTTGAAATTTTCATCACTTAACCACATCCACTAAATTTCATTCAAGACTTCCAAAATAAATGTAACAAACTTCTTCATTCACTTTCTCCAAATAATAAGTTGGATGTTAGTACATTAAAATATCTTTAAAGTTGTTTCTTTTTAATAAACATCTAAAAGTAATATTAAATAATTACTACACAGATATCTTTAAATACACTTTTGACCAAACAATATTTATAATAATGTTTAAAATATAAAGACATGATATTCAATCAAAATTTTAAAATAAAAATATCTCTACCTACCAACTTTTTATCAATACCATTGAATACTTTTAGTAATATGATTCATAAAGCTTATCAAAGAATCCTGATGTTTTAATTAAAATTTAATATTATATTCTTAACTTTTTTAATCAATAATTACATAAAGTTCTCAAATGTACATTGTGGATAGACAATATACTTGTCATGGTCATCAAATAGAAGGAATGAGTTTTTTTAAGAGAGTATGTAAATCTATTTTTCAATTATCCTCTTTCTCTAATCATGAATCATGTGTGTAATTCGAATATTAAAAAAAATTCTTTCACAGTTTTATCTAAAAGTTCTCATTCACATTGTCATCAAAACCAAACTAATAGCTTGATAGAGACTTTCCGAGATGATTATTTCTACTTAATACTGATTCCAATGAATGGAACGCCCACTGTTAGCTGGTCTTAGCGAATTAGGGTTTTGAATTTTGTAAGTGGGTTGAGGGCGTAAGGGGCAGTCTGCCTCGTCTCATTGTCGACCTTTCCACTTTCCTCCTGAAAAATGTTTTAAAAGTCAATTATTCCACCTTCTCTCCAATCCTCTCCTTTCACGTTTCTTTCCTGCGTCTTTGAATTCTCTCTACGATGTGTTGCAATAGCTACGTTGAAAGCGAATATAATGTTGGGTTTTAGTCAGCTTTAGCCTCCCTTATAAAGAAGAGATAGTGAAGCATGTCCAAATGCTTTTTGTGTTAGACGTCATTCAATATGTCAACATGCCACTTGCAAACGTGTTTTTCTCCTCCACATCACACACCCCAAAATGATGAAATGAAATTTGATCTAGTCAGCATTTGAACTCATTGCCATGCTAAACAAATATCCTTCCAAATTTCATGTCTTGAACAAGAATACAAGGTATAGAAGTGTCAAATTTTATAGTCATTTCCAATCTCCAAACTCTCTTGATAGGGTACATGTAAGCTCAAAATATCCAGCCCACCTAATTACAAAAGAAATTCCATTTCTCATCTCTTTCAAGTGAATCCCAAAAAAAATAATGCATTAAAAGAGTGATGTTGGAATTTTATCTTACTAGTTCGAAGATTAGTATTCTATTTTTTTTCTTTGTTAGTATCAATTATATATATATTATGTCAAAGTAATCAAGAAGAAACACTATGGATAATTAAATTGAAACATGAGATCAATGGTCTTTTGGTTTGTTGGTGAAGTTGAAAGGTTCTAATTGAGCCTACAAGGGATCAAGTCTTGCTTAGTGCAAGACTCCAACACAATATGAGATGAGGCTAGGATCGTGCCTCAAATGGATTTTGACAAAATGGATACCCCTCAGATCTTGCATCTTAGCTGAAAAGAATGATATCAGATTTCCATAGTCTATTTCAATAATTACTAACATGTTTTTAGATTTGATTCTGTCAAATATTTTTTGCATCAATGTTTTGGATCACACTTTGTGATCCATCATCAAGATGAAAATAGAGAGCATAAGGAGGAAATCATTTATTCATTAGAATGAAAATTATTTATATAATTTCCATTTGTCAATTTTTTTTAAATTATAATCTATACAATATTTATTTATTCTTAAATCTAATACATAAAACAAAAGAGACTCACCTTTTACAAATAGACACTTGGATTATTCTACCTTTCAATATCAATTCTATCTATTAATTCATTCTAACTAATTTCTTTTAACATTACTACAAACGCTTAATTAATTTAATTAATTAATTAATTGCATCATTTTATTATATAATATTAGCTAATTAATTATTATTAATTACGTCGAGGCATAACTAAGAGGAGAGATGTGAGTGTGTTAATAAAAACTATATGATAAAACTTATAAGAATTAAAACTAAAATAATTAAATAGTTATTAAGTGAATAAAATTAAATAAAATGAATTTATGAAAAATAAAAAATTAAATTGATAAAATAAAAATTAAATATTTTTTTATTTCTTATACAATATTTAATATATTTATTGTGTTATTACTAAAAAATAAAATAACTCTTTAATAAAATAAAATAAATAATATGAAAATCTCCTACGTTTTTAAAAAAGAGGATGACTTGCTCGCGGGGAGAAAAGTGGGGAGATAATGGCCTTCAAGATCTGCCTTCACCTCTAGATTCATTTGGTTTACAGAGCGGACATGTACCACAGTGGTTTTTTCGTGATAGGAAATGGGTGGATATGGCTTTTGATGGCCCGAAAGATAGAGATTGGGGAGTTTCAAACAAAACCCTATAGGCGGAGGTATGGGGGATCTGGTTTTTAGAATGGAAATCTTGGTCCCAAGAGGAATGTTTTTGGGCATGGTGGGAATGGGAATGATAAGTTTAAATCATGGGCTTAAATTGTATCTAGGTCGAATAACACTACTGCCACTAATAAATCCAGGTTGGGAATGGTGGGAAACTAGCTAAACCCTATGGGTAAAAAAGGTGAACACATTCAAGGAAATCATCATGTATCAAACCCTAATGGGAATACGACCTATCAAGGTGCTTCAAACCTCGAGGATGATAAAAATGATGATACTCTGGGTGTTGATCGAAATATGAAGGAAATCACTTAGGGATCTAGGAAGAAAAAAGGTCAAAAGGTTTGGTGCCCTATATCCTTTGGTGGATGCAAGGGATAGTCCCCTTGATAAAAAGGCACAAGATCCACATCAACTTGCAGTTACAATCCAGGTATTGGGTGAGGGTGCTTTGTTGTCAAAAGTAAAGAAATACACCCACAATTCATGATGATAGGATTCTTTGCCTATCACTTCTCCCCAGGTGCAGCAAGAAACTTATAATGGACTAGGAAATATTAGTGATGTGGGGATGATTGGAAAAGATTTGGATCTTCCCCCTCCTGATAGCATTAATGAGATGCCTATCTCTGATAATCAACAAACTAATGTTTTACCCAGATTTCCTTTGATCTTTTCTTCCCAAAGTGTTTTGTGTGATGTTCAAATCCCACAAGATGTTGGGACTATAATTTCCCAAGATGAACAATTAGTTGTAGAAGTTCAAAGATTGATTGAGGATAATAATGTAGTGCTTGATCAGGATACTACAAAAATATTGGTTACCTCTATAGATTGTGACTTGGCCTCCTTGGATAAGGGTATTCAATTTTTGATTTCTCATAACCCCTTTGATTCTCTTTCTCCTGAATTAGATAATGATGTGAAGAATACACAAAACTTGGGAATTTTGGACCAGGATACTTTGTAAAGAAGTTAAGTAGTGGAACAACTTCCTATGCTAACCTTGAGAGGAGAGTAATGCAATTTTTTTTTACAGATCGTTACCATCATTATAGAAACTTAATAGAAATAAACATAATAATATTCATACCACAACACAATAACATAGCGATTTACGTGGGGAAAACCCTTTCGGGAGAAAAAAAACACACTTCGAAAATGACTCAATATATTATTCAACAATCAATAATAGATTACAATATACTTGCAGAGCAAGATCTTCTTAGGAGTACCACTAATAAGAGATTCAGAGGTACCTCAATAACCATAATACTCTTACTCACAACCTCCATCTCACGCACCTCATATATAGGAGATATAATACAAAAAACGTCAAACGGTATTACAAAACCATGGGCTAAAACCACCCAGTAAAGTGGAGCCAACCTTATCTCCTATCTAGATGCCCTATGAAATGTCAAAACAGACATCAAAATGTGTCCCTCCCTTTTACAACTCATTTATGTGTCCGATGCATTTTATATTTCCTATTTTAGGAGTACAAACTTTTGGAGGCCATAACTTGTGAACTGTGTGTCCGATTGACAAACCGTTTGAAGCGTTGGAAACCTTGCAAATTTCTCTATCACCTTATAAACTACTACACCATTTACACCCACTTTTCATGGAATTTTGGATCCTCTAAAGTCCTCAAAACTAAATTTAAACCTTTCATTACACCCCTCCAAAACATAAACTTTAATATCTTCAAAATTGTTGGCAAGAGACACTACACAGGTAGTCAAATATTGTCAATGATGGAAGATAATGCTAATTCACCCATCAAAAATCCATGATTTATCTATACCAGAAGAGTGATTGAGTTTTGGTTAGGCCTAGTGAGATAGAAGAGGACATCCGACAGAATGCAGTATTTTGGTTGGTGGTTCATTTCTGGTTAATATCTTGTGTTACAGAGCTAGAGGAAGTCAATTGGATGTCTCGAGTACCTTATTCCAGGTTTGTATCCTCCGATGTTGATTCTAGAGTGAGTTAGAAGATTTGGTATACAGGTTTTTAGGCAGAACATTGTTCATCCATAGTTGTGTAAATAATCATTGTGTGGATTATGTGGATTGATTTTGGTGCTTAGTTGTGTGATCGTGGCATGTTGCTAGACAATTTTGGTAGTATGTGGACAATTCTTTTTGGTCCACATGACTTTTTTGGTTTGGAGTCAGCCAACTTGGAGAAAACGTTTCATTTGTGTGTTATGCATTTTTGGGCCAACATGTAGAAGACTTAATTTCATGTTGTGAATAAGAGCAATTGATATTGTCATTTTTGGTATCACTAGTGGTGTGGAAAGTGGTTGTGATTGGTTGTGCGCAGTTTCAGGTGCGCAAGTGAAAGATTTATGCTCTGGAATATAGCAGAATAGAGCAGTATATAAGAGAAGTGTAAGATTATGTATTTTGTGCTTAACCAAAACTTTATTTCAGCATTTGCAAATGTTGTTTATCAATTCAATCATCCCAATTATCTTTTGTAATCACTTTGTAAGGCAGTGAGCCTTTCGAGGTTGTAGCCTTTATTGTAATTTGAGCAGTGATTTCTAGGAAGTGTGCTTGTATACATGTGCATTTCTCTTACGTAATATTTCTATAATTTTGACAGAGTATATTAATATTGTGGGTTTCAATCCCGCCAGTGTTTTTTCCTTTAATTGAGTTTTCAATGTATAGATTTGGTGTTATGGTGTTGTGGATACTTTCTTTATGTGTTTTCATCTTTCCTTTGTTGATTTGCATTAGATAGTTGAAGAATCAGATTAATAATGTTAAAGATTACAAAAGATTGATTCACCCCCCCCCCCTCCCTTCCTAGTGTTCCTTGATTCCAACCATTGGTATCAGATCCTAGTTCCTCAAAAGAAGCCTAACAACTTGAGGAGGATCCTGGAAAGTAAATCAATGGATTATGGTAGTCTTCAATATTACCTTATTATGGAATTTGAGGATCTTCATCAATCACAAGCTAAGGTTCGGTAGATGAAAGAAAATCTTAGAGATGCTGAAAATTTCATCCAGTCATTGAAAGATCAGTTGAACAAGTCAAGAGAGAAGAGAAAGGAACTTGTTGATAAACTAAATGAGAATGAAAGCACAAGCATTGATGACCAAGTCTTAAAGGAGAGTACAAAAGAATGTGAGAAGATTGCAAGAGAGAATGCAACTTTGAAACATGAGATGAAAGTTGTAGTGATGAAATTGACCAAGGAGATTGAAGAAGGAAAGAAGAATGAAGAGAATCTTAAACAGTCCTTGAAAGAAAAATCTGATGAATGCAACAGACTTGGTTGTGAAAATGGTCAATTAGAGAATGATTTGCATGAAACCAAAGAAGAACTTGGAAAACAAATTCTTCTTCTCAGGTATGATTTTGAAACCACAAATGAGTACAAGGAGAAGTTCAAAATCAGTTTAGCCAGACTTGATGAGATTCTTGAAAGCCAAAAGAATGCTAATGATACAAGAGGTCTTGGATTTAAGAAAGGTGAAAGCTCTAGATCTGGCCTGAAGTCTCAACATTAGAAGAACAAAGCTAAAAGGTCTCCGATAAGTCAACCTAATGCTTATAAGTTCAATGGTAATTGTTTTGTTTGCTATAAAATTGGTCATATGGCTAGTCAATGCAGAAATAGGATGAATAATAATGGTCCATCTTTCTCCGGTCAATATTTTAAATACAACAAGTATGGACATAATTCAAATGAATGTAGAGGTGTGATGAATAATTTTCAAAATAGAAGGAATATTAGATGCTATGCATGTGGTAGGATTGGACATATTGCTAATCAATGTAGATCAAGAGAAAATCAGATGAACTTCGGGCCTATGCAAGGAAATGTTGTTTGCTATGCTTGCAACAAATCCAGTCACATTGCAAAATATTGCAAAAGCAAAAATATGAATAGGAAGGGTCCAAAAGACAAGAACAAGAATGTGAAGGCAGATGAGAAAGGGAAAGAGAAAGTTAAAGAAGTAAGAGATTCGATGAAGAAGACATGAGTGAAGAAGAGAAACAATGATGTAGGGAGTGTTCCTGCACTTGATTCCGGTGCTGGAACTTCATCCGGTAACTAAGCTAAGGCATTCGGCCTTGGGGGAAGTTTTCATGAAAATCTTATAAACCCCCTATTTGAGATTTGTGCCTGATTTCGGCAAGTTGCAGAAGTTATATTTGATGGTTACAGATGTATCAAAAGGATTTTTGGAAGTAATTGTGTAATTAAGTTGATCCGTAAATAACTTCAGTGAAGTATTATGGAAAAGCTAAGTATCCAAAAGTATTAGGGAAAAGTTCATTTATTTTACCTAAAAGTTAGGCGTGCATAAAATAAAAAGCGACTTAATCACTTCATTTGTCACTTTGCATTTGAAGTGATAGTGTTTGAGAGAGCTCTGCAATCAAAATTTTCAAAGCAGTCGTAAGAAGATTTCCCGTGTGAAACCCTAATCTGGTGAAAAAGGTATTTATCAGTGAAACTTTTCAAGTTTGAATTTTTTGAAATGACTGCATTTGGAATTGCAACCCCACTAGTTGTTGATGTTACCGATAGAGCTCGAACTAACTTTAAGAAACATCCATTTATCTTTGTCGAAGATGATCCAAAAAGTGCATTTTCATTTGTCCCATACGACATCTTTCATATCAAAGATATTAGGGTTTACACTCATTGCCCCATCGAGGAGTTAGGAAGATTTCATTTGATATTAGCGTTTACGATGCTCAAAAGAAGAGAACATATTGTCTAATGATACCATATAATGTGAATCTCCTAAATCAAGAATTCATCTCGAGGAATGAGAATGTTTTAGTGAAAAGAGAACGTATCCTTTCATCTTGTCTACACCACTTGCTAATGAAGAAGACCTAGAATGTATAAGTTGATGATCAACCATAGGAGCCAAGAATCATCTACAAGCAAAACACCTATCACACAAAAGAGATCAACCATCATTATCCATGTAATATCAAGGAACATGCATAACATGTAAACCAATGACCTAAAAGTATAAATCTCACCACAAGTGTCCAAACCTCCCCCATGTTCTCCACAACCAACAAAGGAAAGAGATAAATGAACCTCCATGTCATCTCCCACATGACAACACATGACTGCAAACTAGTGATCATCATAGCTCCATTCAAACCTTAAATCCAATGTAATGTGAAACCAAACATCCAAGAAGATAACCAAGGCCAAAAATATTTGCATCTCTAGTCAAACCTCAAATCCAATTTAATGTGAAACCAAACATCCAAGAAGATAACCAAGGCCAAAGAGAGAAACTAAAAATCAAAACCTATAGCATGTCCTTCTACATACACCTATAAATTCCATTTATATTAAATATGATATCCTCCATAAAATCCAGAGAGAATAGCATTAACAAGACCCATCCATTCATTCGCATAAGACCAAATAATCATATATATCATGTAATCAACATGGATGTACGCCTCTCTAACCAAGAAAATCAAACCAAAAAATCATTCACAATCCAAGGGAATAAGCCCAATACCATTTCCTAAAATTAAAATCAATGAATGCCATCCTAAATGAACTACAATCCATAACGAGATAAGCATGCCATACACTCCTCAAATGAAACATCCAGAACCAAGAAACTATAGTTGAAGATTTATATGCTTGAGAAGACAAAGCATAAATGACAATGCACTAGAAAGTAATCAATGGGTAATACCTCTCAGGTGATATACCATAGACTAGACCATGAGTGGGGAATGAGAATGCTCCTCCAAGACATCCAAGTTATCATGACTCATCTAAGAACAAACACCTCATAGGTCCATATTACGCTTACACCCAACTAAGGTGTAGGCTCCTTGAACTTTCTACTGAAATCCTCATCATGAGTATCCATCTCAATAACATGTCTCTAATCATTTAAGAGAACTACAAACCTCACCCATGTCTCCAAGTATTAATGAATACCTATAACTGATCAATCCATGCCAAACTTCAAATGCAACATAACACCAACATGAAGTAATCAAGCAAATGATCAATACCAAGAGAACAAACTAAGATCAATGTCAAAACTCAAACTGTTAATTCAGAAAAATAAACATGACAACATGATCTAACCATCCCCTCCTAGGAGATAACATGCTCCGTATGAACATATCAAATAATTGTATCATACCAAAACTCTAAGCACACAATTAGGAGTGTACTATGGCATAACAACAACCATCCTAATAAACAAGGATAACATGTCAAATTAGACCATAAAACTGATAACTCGATGATGAATGAATAGTACCAAACTGGTTCTGAGAGGGGGGGTGAATTGGTACAAACAAAAATACAGTCCTAAACTGGTTTGACAACAGACACTTCAAATGACTGGCAGATAGTGACACCGGTTTGAAATAGAGTGCAACCGGTAAAGCTAAGAATGTCTGAGACAAGCATTAACCAGTTACTCACTTAGCTTATCACTCAACTCGAGACTACACTACCATTTCACTCTTATACATAAATAGGTAATCTATCATCAGATCATAATAACAGCTTGTTCAACATGTTTTATCGACAGACATAAAACACAGAACCATCATATGCTTGACAGACAATAGAAAAGCATCACAAGATAAAAGCATCACAAGATAAAAGCATCACACATGACACACATATTTTTCATGTGGAAACCCAACTAGGAAAAACTATGGTGGGGATGAATACCCACAAGCTGTTTTTGAACTCTTTAGAAGTTCACTCTATTAGGAGCCTTGTCCGGTTAGAGACATTACAATAGGTTCCGCTAGGAACCGATCTTGTTAAAGATCACCCGGTTAAGGGTTAAACCCTGTTAAAGGTTACCTTGTTAGAGGATTTCAAGAACTCAATAGCTAAAGGATTCCAAACTCAGTAGCTTTGAATTACCCTATTAAAGGATTTTCAGCAAGTCGGTTAAGGCTACCTTGTTAAGGGATTTTCCAACTGTTGAGGTGGTTAGAGATCAACAAGTATTACAATGATCTGGTAACAGCACTCAATGCCAATGCAAATCCGCTTAAGCTCCTCTTCACCTTTTGCACTTACACTCTACAGGTATCACTTCTCTCCTTTTGGTCTGGCAAGAATTATGTATCCCTTCTCTCGGATACACACACACAACTTTTTCCAACAACCTCGGAAAGAGGCACAACATCGACCTTATAGGAAAACAGATAGGTCGGTAGCATAAACCCTAAACCCTAAACCTATTAGGTTAAGGAATTCAAACGATTCAATCCTGACCGTTGAGAACACTCCATTAATTGCAATAGTCTTGATCCAATCTCAAGACATTCTCCATCATCCATTTTCACCGATTTCATGGCAGCTGATAACCCATCACACGTTATCATCATTTTATAGACTTCGCACATTTCTAAGGTAGATAAGAACAATCTCCTTCATGCAACATCCTTCACGCGCACAAGGCTGGCGTGGAAACATGATATGTTCTTCATTACAATGCTAACTCATCACACAATGTCACCAGTTAAGCCATACAGGCTTGAAGCACATCAACTGGAAACCCTAAAGTTGAGAGTACCAACCGATAGTCATACAATGCTTCCATGTGCCAGTTCCCATAACCATATGCCAGTTCACCTTGAACAAGCACACCGCTTCACTTTGGCACAAATGTCGGTTCACAGTGTTATACCGGTTCTCACATATGCTAGTTCACACCTCTTCAACATATTGACATCAATGACAACATACAATGTCATTATGTCCACATATCGGTTCACATAATGCCAACAATCCCCCCCTTTAGCATTGATGGAAATATACAAAGATATCTCTCCACTTCACATCTTCTCCCCCAATTTCTGTAGATAGCTTCTCTGCTTCACATCTTCTCCCCCTTTGACAACAACGCCAAAGTGGAGGCACAAGCTTCCCTGTTCCATTATGCTGCTCCCCCTGAGGAGTAGCATCCTTCAACACATCAATCTTGAAGAAAGATTTGACTATGCAATACAGGACTGATGTGGATCATATACCTTTAGTTCACCTCCTGAAGGGGCAGTACCCCTAATTCACCTCTTAAGTACATAAATGTAGTCTTTGGGAGAGGCTTGGTGAATATGTCTTCTAACTGCTCCTTACTGGAAACATGTTCCAGTGCAATCTCTTTGTTCTGAACCTTTTCCCTTAAGAAATGATACTTAAGCTCAAAGTGCTTGGTTCTAGAATGTAAAATCGGATTCTTGGAGATATTAATTGCACTATTATTGTCATAAAATATACTTACTGGTTCAGATACGGGAACTTTGAAGCCATTTAATACATGCTTCATCCAAATTGTCTAAGTGCAGTTCATGAAAGCTGCAACATACTCAGCTTCCGCTGTAGACTAAGAGATACAACTCTGCTTCTTACTCATCCATGAGACTAGTCTACCACCAAGGAAGAATGCACTACCAGTTGTGCTCTTCCGATCATCAACATTACCAGCCCAATCAGCATCTGTGAACACTTTCAAGTTGAAATCCTTGCTATATGGATACCACAATCCATAGTCAACAGTTCCCTTCAGATACCTAAGAATCCGCTTAACTGCAACCAAGTAGGATTCTCTTGGACTTTTCTGGAATCTTGTAGTAATGCCAACTGCATGTGCAATATCCAGTCTGCTATGCACTACATAATCCAATTTATTAATCATTGATCAATATTCCTTTTCATCAACCAATGCAGAGTCATCCTCTTTGAATAGTTTACAACTGGTCACCATCGGTTTACGAACCGGTTTGCTATCTTCCATGCCAAAAGTCTTCAACACTTCTTTGACATATTTGGACTAAGTGATAAAGATTCCATCCTTCATCTGTTGGATCTACAGTCCAATGAAGAACTTAATCTCCCCTATGAGTGACATTTCAAACTCTTTCTTCGTCTCAACTGCAAATTCATGACTCATCTTGTCATCTCCACCAAAGATAATATCATCAACAAATACCTCATAGATCAGGATCTGATCTCCTTCAGACTTCAAGTAGATATTGCTATCTTCACTTGTTCTTTCAAATCCAATCTTCACAAGATGGGAATGCAGGCGTTCATACCATGCCCTAGGTTCCTGCCTTAGTCCATATAGGGCTTTATGTAGCCTACATACTATGTCACTATCTTTGGATAGGGCAAACCCATTTGGTTGCTCAATATACACCTCCTCTTCAAGTACACCATTTAGGAATGCAGATTTTACATCCATTTGATATACTTTGAAACCTTTAAAAGCTACATATGCAAGAAGCATATGGACCCCTTCCAATCTGGCTACATGAGCAAAGGTTTCTCCATAGTCTTCTCCTTCTTCTTGAGCATATCCTTTGCATACCAATCTAGCTTTGTTTCTAATCACTGTGCCATCCTCATTCAGCTTATTTCTGAAGACCCATTTGGTACCAATGACATTTTTATGCTCCGGTCTGGGTACCAAAGACCATGTACCATTTTTCTCTATCTGGTAAAGTTCCTCTTCCATTGCCTTGATCCAGTCTTCATCTTTATATGCCTCTTTAAATGATTTAGGCTCAAATTCAGAGATCATACATGAGTTTTCTCTGACCTTTCTTCTTGTAAGGATTCTTACATCCTTATCTCCTATGATCTGATTAGGATCATGATTCAGCTTGACATACCGAGGAATGGTCTTGATGGATTCCTCTTGCTTTTCTTCTTCATCCTCATCTCCATCAGTATCAGCATCTACATTTGCTGGTGTAGGAACACTGTTACTAGTACTCGGTTGAATGACAACTGGTTCCCAGAAGTTTACAACTGGTTCGTTTACCGCTTGGTCACTATCGATTTCCTCAGTTTTCTCAGAGGTTTCATTAACTCTTACATTGATGCTTTCCATAATTCTCTGAGTCCTATTGTTGAAACACTTGAGAGCTTTTCTCTTGGTGGAATATCCAAGGAATATTCCCTCATCACATTTCGCATCAAATTTGCTCTGGTGTTCACTCCTCTTGATGTAACATTTGCTACCAAACACTCTAAATTAGCTAACCACAGGTGTCTTACCGGTCCAATACTCATAAGGAGTTTTATTCTTACCTTTCTTCATGAGTACCTGGTTCATTGTGTAGACTATAGTGCTCACCGCTTCTCTCCAAAAGGTGTGAGCCACCTTTCCTTGAATCAACATGGTTCCAGCTACTTCAACCACAGTCTGGTTATTCCTTTCTGCTAGGCCATTCTGCTATGGAGTCTGGGGGGCAGACAATTGTCTCTTGATGCCATGTTCTTCATAGTACTTGTTGAATTCACTGGAAGTGAATTCCCCTCCTTGATCAGTTCTCAAGCAAATGATCCTTTTACCACTTTCCTTCTCCATTAAAGCTCTGAAAGCTTTGAACTTTACAAAGGCTTCAGCCTTGTCTTTCAAGAATGTGACCCACATCATTCTTGAGCAGTCATCAGTGAGAATCATGAAGTACCTATCACCCTGCACACTTCTAGTTTTCATAGGACCACACAAATCAGTATGCACAAGATCAAGCAAGTTGTCAGCAGTGAAAGATTTACCTTTAAAGGTTGAGGAAGACATTTTCCCCAATTGACACTCTCTACACAAGGTATTATCCGATTTTCTTAGCACTGGCAACGCTCTAACTGCCTTGATCTTACTAGCTTTCACAATGTTATCAAAGTTTACATGGCAGAGTCTCCTATGACATATCCAACTATCATCAAATTTTGCCATAAGACATGTACTTATATTTGCATTCAGATGAAATAGGTTACCTTTGGTCTGCATGTCAGTGGCCACCAATTCACCATTCTTTCCTTTGATTCTGTAAACTCCATTCTTGAATTTCAGA
Organism: Cryptomeria japonica; assembly: GCF_030272615.1. Classification (NCBI taxonomy): domain Eukaryota; kingdom Viridiplantae; phylum Streptophyta; class Pinopsida; order Cupressales; family Cupressaceae; genus Cryptomeria; species Cryptomeria japonica. The sequence goes on along the minus strand of NC_081407.1, from coordinate 237,280,499 downwards.
GTGAGGCCATTGTCATTCAGTTGGGCAACACTTAGAAGGTTGTGTCTAAGATCATCAACCCAATACACATTGTCAGCACTACTCTTTCTATTCAGAGAGATGGACCCTCTATCTTTGACCATGCATGTTTCATCATTGCCAAAGCGAACCACACCACCACCATACTCCTCCAAGGATAGAAACTTGCTCCGGTCACCAGTCATATGGTGAGAACAGCCACTATCAATGATCCACTCATTGGAATTATCAAACTGGGAGACAAGAGCCTTCTTGTCTAACACATCTTCTTTGACAGCAACAAACACAATATCTTCATTTTCTTCATCCTCTGATTCTTCATCTGTGACACCTTCATCAACTTCCACAAAATAGTTTCTCCGGTTGCCTCCTTTGAATTTCTTGAACCTTTCCGGTTTGTCCTTGTTGTCGCCATTAGGACAGTTTACAGCAATATGTCCTATCCAGTTGCAAGAAAAGCATTTCAAAGGTAGCTTACCTTTGTATTTGTCGGTTCCTTTTGGAAGTTTCCTGGAAAGGAGAGCTTCAAATGCCATCAGAATCTCCTCATCATCCATTTCTCTGCTCTGTCTTGGTTCACCACTAGTGCTAGCTTCTTTTCCTTTTTTGGATGGTACAACAGAAGCTTTAAAAGCTGATTCAGTCTTTTGAACACTGCCATCAAAACTATTTAGCTCATAGGCTGTCAACTTTGCTGTGATGGATTCTAAGGATACCTTAGCCTTGTCTATTGATCTCATCTCCTGAATAGCAGCAACCCTTATTGCATAGACTGACAATAGGGATCTCAGGACTTTTCTTACCATAGTGGCATCTTCTATTTTACCACCTGCACTCTTGATATCTCCAACAACGGTTTTGATCCTTATTCCATACTATTGAATGGTCTCACCTTCAACCATCCACATATCTTCAAACTTCCCTCTAAGGGTTTCTTCCTTATCCTGTTTTACATGCTCATCATCGTCATAGATATTTTCAAGAGTATCCCATACCTCTTTGGGATTTACCTTATCCTGAACATCAATAAACTCAATGTCAGATAAACTACTAATTAGGGCTTCCATGACTTGCCCATTCTCCTGCATCTCTCTCTTTTGGTCATCGGTAAGGGTACCGGTAGGAGCAACATAGATAGTCTCAACATAGCTCCAGTGTTGAGCACCCATGCTTCTGATGAATATCTTCATTCTATCTTTCCATATACTAAAATTTTCTTTGTTAAACTTTGGACCTTCCCTCTTCATCATTAGACTGGGATCTTTACCTCAAGCAGTTAAGCTTATAGCACAGAGGACCTGGAGGATGCTCTAATACCAATTGATAACTCAATGATGAGCGAATAGTACCAAACTAGTACTGAGAGGGGGGTGAATCAATACAGACAAAAATACAGTCCTAAACCGGTTTGACAGCAGACACTTCAAAGGACTAGTAGACAGTGACACCGGTTTGAAATAGAGTGCAACCGGTAAAGCTAAGAATGTCTGAGACAAGCATTAACCGGTTACTCACTTAGCTTATCACTCAACTCAAGACTACACTACCATTTCACTCTTATACATAAATAGGTAATCTATCATCAGATCATAATAACAACTTGTTCAACATGTTTTATCGATAGGCATAAAACATAGAACCATCATATGCTTGACAGACAATAGCAAAGCATCACAAGATAAAAGCATCACACATGACACACATATTTTTCACATGGAAACCCAACTAGGAAAAACCACGGTGGGGATGAATACCCACAAGCTATTTTTGAACTCTTTAGAAGTTTTCTCTGTTAGGAGCCTTGTCCGGTTAGAGACATTACAATAGGTTCTGCTAGGAACCGATCCGTTTAAAGATCACCTAGTTAAGGGATGGCTACAATACCCGGTTAAGGGTTAAACCCTGTTAAAGGTTACCTTGTTAGAGGATTTCAAGAACTCAATAGCTAAAGGATTTCGAACTCAGTAGCTTTGAATTACCCTGTTAAAGGATTTTTAGCAAGCCGGTTAAGGCTACCCTGTTAAGGGATTTTCCAACTGTTGAGGTGGTTAGAGATCAGCAGGTATTACAATGATCTAGTAACAACACTCAATGCCAATGCATATCCACTTAAGCTCCTCTTCACCTTCTGCACTTACACTCTGCAGGTATCACTTCTCTCCTTTTGGTCTGGCAAGAATTATGTATCCCTTCTCTCGGATACACACACACAACTTTTGCCAACAACCTCAGAAAGAGACACAACATCAACCTTATAGGAAAATAGATAGGTCGGTAGCATAAACCCTAAACCCTAAACCTATTAGGTTAAGGAATTCAAATGGTTCAATCTTGACCGTTGAGAACACTCCATTAATTGCAACAGTCTTGATCCAATCTCAAGACATTCTCCATGATCTATTTTCACCGATTTCATGGCGGCTGATAACCCATCACACGTTATCACCATTTTACAGACTTCACACATTCCCAAGGTAGATAGGAACAATCTCCTTCATGCAAGATCCTTCACGCGCACAAGGCTAACATGGCAACATGATCTGTTCTTCATTACAATGCTAACTCATCACATAATGTCACCAGTTGAGCCATACAGGCTTGAAGCACATCAATTGGAAACCCTAAAGTTGAGACTACCAACTGGTAGTCATACAATGCTTCCATGTGCCGGTTCCCATAACCATATGCCAGTTCACCTTGAACAAGCACACTGCTTCACTTTGGCACAAATGTCGGTTCACAGTGTTATACCGGTTCTCACATATGCCGGTCCACACCTCTTCAACATATTGACATCAATGACAACATAAAATGTCATTATGTCCTCATACCGGTTCACATAATGCCAACAAAAACCACACCTAAACCAAAGACTCCAAGAGTCCTCCATGGCTGGGTATGTGCAGGATCATGGTGTGTCAAAACGGGCCCTTAAGTGGCAATGAAATTTCAGAAAATCATAGTTATGCAACTTGACATGAAAATTTGAATAAGTTTTGAACATTATTTTTAAAATATATAAGAAGAGAATCTATAGAAAATTGAATTTAGTTTCTAAGCTACTAGTTGTTTTTTGGAAAAAAAAAAATCCCATTTGATATAAATTTCAAATTTCAATGCAGTTGTACTAAAATTTCAGGAAAAAGATAAGAAGTAGATGTATGTCTGACCACCCTAATCACAATCAAATCATAATATTTTTTTATAATATTTATAATATAAGTATTAGACTCATGTTCGGATGTGACACATATTTTTTTATAATTTTTTATAAAGTAAATAATTATTATGATTTTTTTACTACAACTTTTCATAAATTCAGAAACTCCTACGTCTGACCAACTTAACTTTGTCAAAACTTATGAATTTTTATTTTTTAAATTTTTTTCCCTATAGTAGACAAAGCATAGGATGTGATGCATGTTTTAGATTCAAAAAATGTTATACCGTTTGAAAGTTATGAGTGTTTTTCAATCAGTCTATCAATCAGGACTATTGTCAGAATTCAATTAGAAAATAAATAAGAATTATTTAGTAAAGTCAAAATAAGACAAGCCTTATATTGTTGGAAAGCTGAGAACGTCCTTAAAAAACCCATTTCATTTTATCAATTTTGGCTACCAAAAAAGTCGTTAGCCACTAGTGTAAAGTCTGGAAAATCAAGGAATATTGAAAAACACGCTTTTTTAGTAGAATTTCCAGGCTTGCCACTTCCAAGCCAAATCCCAAGGCATTCCCAAGCTGAAATTTGAAATTTGAAAATTTTACAACACAAATCGGATATCCGATTTTAATAAGTAAATTCACTAACTAAATTTGCACATAACTAATCTAATGCTTATTAATATATTAATATATAATGGGTAAGTGCAAGGTAATGGGTCACAAATTGGTAGAAGTCCACGCGTTGGAAAATGCGCTCTTAGAAACGGGGCCCGTTTTTGCTTCGAGCCCCCGAGGCAAAAAGAAAAGGGGGCTCGAGGCGAAACTAAACGACCCCTTGTTTTATTCTCAAACGGGGGCCCACTTGAAAATGAAATGGGGCCCCATTTTTAAAAAACGGGCCCCCATTTTTAAATCCAATTTTACCCATTTTTTCAGGTGCATTTTGTCATTTTTGGACAATAATGGTAATTCTAGGAATGGGCCCCCGTTTTGTGGAAGTTGATTCCACAACCCGCCACTTGCCTCAAGATTAGGTATGGGCTACACCTGGGATGGCCACACTGCTACTACTTATCAAGTTGCCATTAGTTTTATGTCAAAGTTATACTATATAATCTAGTCAGTTATCTCTACCGAGACATTCAGTCGGTATGAACAGTCTAGTCAGTTACAGAAGAAAGTAAGTCTCAAAATGTAGTATACACCGAGCTATCTACCGAGTATCATTTCATGTCTACTAAGTAGCAAAGATGACACACCGAGTTGATATACACCCAGTGAAATGTGTTACCAGATTCATTAAACCTAGACATGCTTATAAAAATGTGTTACAAGATCGAGGCACATCTAACTGTTATCACATTGGAAATTGCACTTAAAGATTGTGTATGAATTTGAGCTTATCTAACCAATGAAATAATTTGCATGGTTATAAATCATATTTGTAAGATCGAAGCAATGAATGGATCACCATCATAAGAGATCTATTTATACAGCATGAGTGAAGAATTAAAAAGTCGGTATGTGCATGAGTGTAAGAAGACTGTTATAGAGACACAGAGGTCACCGAGAAGGTTTTCAAAGAATAGTTGAAGAACAGAGTAAACAGAAGGGTTTACCAAGTTACTATATGGGTTACTAAGGTATGCTATAAGCAGGGTAACTTATTCTGAGCACATAGAATTTGCTATAACATTCCAGATGTAAAGTTGCAGATATTTGTAATGATTTTATTGTAATATTTTGAAGTTGTAAGAGAAACCTTTAACAGGGTAAAAGACTCTAATCAAGTCTATAAATTGTAAAGCCTCTAACCAGGTGCAGCATTTAGTTTAAGTGTTGTGAAATCCTTTAGCAAGGTAGATCTAATAGATCTTGATACTCCTAACAGGGTAAGCTATCAGAAATAGCTAAACATGTAGCTCTAACCAAGCACTCTTTATTATTGCAGTAGTGAAGTTGTGGGTGCCATCCCCACCACAGTTTTTTCTCTAACCAATAGTTTCTGCGTAACCAAAATATATGTGTTGTGGAGTGAATCATGTATGATTATTATCTATTTGTTTTAGCTTTATATTATGTTACTACACTATTCAGTTTATACATAACAGTAAAGTTATTATTGAAGAAAAGTTTTGGAGTACTGATTCACTCCTCCCCTCTCAGTACGTTAGCTTTCCATATTGGGCCTAACAATTGGTATCAGAGCTTGAATCTTGAAAAAGGGTTTAACTGCCTAAAGAGAAAGATCTTATTAATGGAAGGTTATAAACAATCTTGGAGGATTGTATATCTACAAGAAGAACTGGATCATGCTAATCAAGTGGTTGCAGACATGCAAAGACAAATGCAAAAATCTCTGAAAGTAAGAAGAAGATTATCTGATGATTTGCAAGACTCTCAAGAGTTAGTGGAACAAATTGAGACATCATCTGAGAACAGTATATCTGAAGAAACTAAAGAAATGATTGGAATATTGAAAGAAAAGAACAAAGCACTGGTTGATCAACTGAAAGCAATGAAAAGAGAACATGAACATTTCAGCACACAGATGACTGAAAATATTGATGCATTGAGGACAACCGAGGATAAAGTAAGAGATCTAGGAAGAGAGAAACATCAAATTGAATTCTTAGTATCTGATAAGAATGATGAAATCACAAGGTTAACTAGAATTCAACAAAACCTGTCAGATCAACTAGGTTATGCACATCATGGAGCAAATCTGAAAGATGATGAGAATCAAGCATTGAAACTTGAAGTATCAAGGTTGACCGATGAACTTCAATCAGAGAAGAAATCCAAAGAAACATTGAAGAAGAGTTATGAAGCATCAAAGATGTTGGATGAGCAACTAAATACAAGAAGACCCAACAAATATGCAGGACTCGGTTACAAAGGAAAAGACTCTACCGAGAAGGGAATTCATACTACCGAGAGAGGAGAATCATCAAAGCAAGCTGGAAACAACAATAACATCAAAATAAAGAAGCCTATTTGCAACTACTGTGGAAATCAAGGTCACACTGCCAACATGTGTCAAATCAGAAAAGGTAAGCAACCGAATGTCACTAAGTCCAAAGGTTATTGTTACAACTGCAATAAATATGGTCACACATCTAATCAATGTAGGACAAAGTCTGTTAACAATTATCAGAAGGCAAAATTCAAAGGGTTTTGTAAAAACTACAATAGATATGGACATAGTACCGAGAAGTGCTGGCTTAAGCAAAAGAACTATATGTGGTCTACACACCGAGCAAATGCTAGAGGTTACCGAAATCACACACATCCTTACCGACAGTATTCTGCAGTACCATGGGATTACAATACAAGGATATGGTGTGAATGTTGTGGAAGATATGGACAAATAAGTGCCAACTGCTTTATAAGGTTTGGAATGAACAACCGAAGATCATGGAGAAATCCTGGTATGGCATGTTTTCATTGTCACAAAGTTGGACACTTAGCTAGAGATTGTAGAGATCAACCTAGAAAAGACACTAAAGAAATAAAAGAAAAATTGAAGATGATTTGGAAAAAGAAGGAAATTGTGTCAAATGAAGAAAGTACCTTACCTACCGAGTTAGGTGCACCTATTCCAAATTAATCAGTAAAGGTATGAAGGGACTGCATTCTCTCAAGATTAAATCTTAACAGTTCCTATTTTATCATGTACTTAATTCAAATCTGCATAATTAAGATGTATTAGTAAGTTTTAAATTCTATCAAAGTCTTTTGAAGCACTATACAGGAAAACTGTCAAGTCAGTGAATACAAGAAGCCTGTCTAGTCGGTGAATGAAGGAAATTGGTTACTCGGTTAAAACGGAAAAAGGAGAGTAAATCTATTAAAGAGGAACCAAGTGCATTTAATGTTTTTCACCTAACCCGCACAAAGTCTGATAAGTCATATTGTGTACTTAAAAGCATTTTCGCAATCATTTTCAACTTACCAAGTTTTCAAGAGAGCAGAGCAAAGCGAACCCAAGGCGATCAAACCTCCTACAAAGCAATTCAAGGTATTTACATCAATCTCAATGCATTGTTAAGTTGGTTTACCGATCTTATCTAGTTGCCATTATCTGCTAAGTATAAAGCATTAGTCATTTGAAAATCCTGAAACCCTAAGGATTCTTTGTTAGCTTTTATCTGAAGTCTGCAATGGCGCCCAAGATCCAAGATCCCATAGTTGTCAAGAATGTAGAGAAGCCCTCACTAAAATACTCTTTGACTCCCAAAGTTGCATCAGATCCGGATGACAAAACCGCCCTTTCACTCATCCCGGATAGAGTGTTGTTAGTCGAGGATGTGAGATTCTTCACCAAATGTCATGTTGAAGAACTCAGTCATGTTGAAATTAAAGACACCTATGATGAGTTGTGCACTGATGGTAAATTGAATAGCAAGTATGAACACATCAAGATCAAGGGATTAACTAAAGCCCTAACCTATCCCCGTGTGTTCACACCCCAGTGGGTAAAGTTTGTTCTAAGCAGAGTTCACATCAAGATCAAGTAAATTGAATAGCAAGTATGAACACATCAAGATCAAGGGATTAACTGATGGTAAATTGAATAGCAAGTTTGTTCATCGTGAGATGTGATGCGACTTTGATTGGAAGGAACATTTGTGTTATTCTGAGGTGGAGGATTTTGTCCTGCAAACCGAACCACAAGTTGTGCAGTTTGTATAGTCCTGGCATCCACAACCCCATCGTTGACGATATTCTTGTTTTTATTCCAGAAGCTTGGTTTGTCACTATTGAAGCGTGGGCAAGGACCATCCTTTGGTTCATTATAGATTTTGATGAGTCCTTTCTTGATGAGGGCCCGTTCACATTTCAAACCCTTGGTGATCATATCATTAAAAGAGTCTGTGTCTTTGACATCCAGGTGAAATTTCATTTCTTCGTTTAAGTTGGAAATGAATATTTCCACTAGTTCTTGTTTAGGTAACTGAAGAGAACGTCTGCTAGACATTTGGCGCCATCGTTGCAGGAATACTGAGAACAGTTCACCTGATTTTTGTTTAGTGTTGCACAGATCAGCCATGGTGATGTCACGTTCAATATTATGGGAGTAATGAGCGAGGAATTTTTGGATAAGTTCCTCAAATGTTCTAATGCCACCTGATAGTCGGGAAAACCATGATGTGGTTGTTCCTCCCAAGCTTTGGGGAAAAAGGTGCATTAGGTATGTGTCTTCATATGCCACTTCGAGGCAAGCGGAATGAAATTCTCTGACATGATCGCGGTGATCTCCCTTTCCTCTATATTTTTCGAATTTGGGTGTTTCGAATCCTCATGGAAAGGGTGGCATATAAAGATTCCTATCAAAAGGATAGGGACAGATGTCATTGAGTGAGAATTGGTTAGTTTTGACACCACTATGAAGTTGTTGGGTGAGATTCTCGACTTGTTGCCGCAACATCTCCATTTCATTTGGAGGAGGAGGTGGTGGGTTACCTCGAGGAATGTTATATCTGATGGGATCTCTACCTCTTTCCTCTTCATGGCGACTTTGTCTTTCTGATGCTTGTCTTAATTGGGCAAGATCAAAGTTAGAGGGGAGTTTTGCTCCTTCTTGAGTGAGTTTTAAGAAGTGAGCATCTGCATTGCTCTTGAGTATTTCGTCAAAAAGTCTATTAAAGAGAGGGTTATGCTGGGCCCTTTCTATTGTTGCAGGAGTGGGAGTACTTGGGTTTTCATCATTTGCATTTCCTCCAAGTGCTTCTTGAAATTCATTGAGATTTTCCTCTTCTTCTTCTTCCATTTCTATTTCTCGTTGCCTTGACTGTGATCGGGTTTGGGCCATTTTGTTTACAAGCTTTTGTTGAAGTTGTGTGAAAATGATGATGAGTTTTTGATGAAATGAGAGATTGATGGTTGGTGAATTGTGTTGCATGTAGATCTCTAGCACTTTTAAGGTAGATGTAACCGAAATTCCTTCTTTGAGTTGCTTGTTTGTTTTGATAAGGTTGGATGTGATAAGGTGTAGAGAAATCTGAGATGTGTTACAGATTTAACTACCTAGTAATGAGAGGATTCACTCATGAACTAGTTTTAACCTACGTAGATGTGTCTCTTAGGATGAGCTTATCCTAGATGTAGAAACAATCTAAAAAGTGATGTGATGCGTTTGATTCAAGCAATATCTAAAAAGAGAACTTGGAGCAAGAACCTCTTAATGTTTTGAGAGTTGGAACGGATTGATGATGAAGTGATGATGTATGAGTAAGATAATGGATGAAAATGTTTTAAACTTTAATAAAAGCTTTGTGTCACAAATGGGACAAACTCTCTCTTCCCTTTTGAGTGTTGGTGGTATTTCTCGAGCTACGTTGTATGTGATACAAACGTTTGGGAAAAAGTTGGGATTAATCTCACCTCCTTGGTTTTTGTGATAACTCAGAGCTCTATATTGCATAAAATCTCTATGGTTCAATGTCTCTGAATCAAATTCGTTTGTTTTGCCTTGAAAGTAGAGACGCATGTGACACAAAAAAAACTCTATGTGAGACAAAGATTTGTCTATTTATATAGAAGAATTTCCTCCTTTTGATCAAAGTCTTTGAGCTCAATGGTCTTCTTTTCAAGTTGATATTCTGATGATGCTTCTTCTTTCGCAAGATGTGAAGAATGGTCATAAAGTTTGATTCTTTGTTGTTTGCACTTTGTTTTTGGTATTTTTGGTTGTTTTGAAAGATGTTTGGTTGGATGAATACTTTGTTTTTGGAAGTGATTTTTCTTTTGATGTTTCTTTGACAAGAAAACAGAGCAAGCACACAAACACAAGAATGTTGCCTCAAAGGCACAAATGAGTATGGGTCTAGATCAACCCAATCCTTGGACTTTTATATGACCCTTCCTTTAGATGTATTTTAAGGTGTGTTTTCAAAGCCTGAAGTTAGCTCAATTTGCACTTGGTCTTTGACTAAAACAAACACACTTCAAACACTTTTTATCCCTAAGGTCAAATGGCCAGTTGTGATAAATTTAGCCCACATCTTGATATTTCTTCAACTTTGGTACTACATACCTTATGAATCTCGCTGTGGTAGGTAAGGATGTGATATACTAAGTCTTGCACGAGCATAACAAATAGATGATCCCTATGATGGGGGATTCACCACTTTTATCAAGCCACAAGTGACTTTTCAAAAAGCTATGTTTCTACTCAAAGAAATATGTATGGTGAGTATCTTGGGAGCAAAACCATCTATGCTCTTGCACTAAATTATATCACAAATATCCTCAATCAATAGAATGGGTGGGCTACTACTTTAAGGTGTTTAGTCAAGTTTGATGTTTTTGGACATAAGTTCATTCTGCAGTGACTCACCTAAGAGCCTTGTAACCAGTGGTAGGGCCCATTTGTCCTTTCGGCCAGTTACACTGTAGGAATAGCTATACCCAAGGCTACAACTTTTGCTCACACCTGATTTCTATAGCGGCTCGAAGAATTTATCGCTCGAGGTCATTCCCAAGAGTATCGATCCCTTGGCAGGCCTCTTTTAAAAAGATAAAATTTGAGTGTTACTAACACTTTTCTCTTGCACCTAGGACCACGAGAGCCAAGGGAGAGGATAGTGTGTGTTAGAAGTAGGACCACTCGACCAACTCTTTTGCACAAGTGTGCCAAACGCAAAATTCACTTGTTCCTTTTAACTTGTCATCGCAATGATTTTCTATCTATTTGGAGATGTTGCTCCAACAATCATGGTGTTCTTTTTAATTTTCAAAGGCAATTGTTTGAGTAAACTAGAATTTGAAAATCCTGGTTAACTTAATGAAAAACACGTTTGCATGAAGTAAAATTGCTTTAAAAATGAGACAAGTTGATTGTGAATTTTATTTGCACCAAAAATGGAAGTGTGGATTGTGAGTTTTAGCTTGATGCAAGAAATAAAATTTGCCTTGTTGATTTTAAGCACCAAAAGAATTTGTTCCTAACTTTGCAAAAAAATAAATTTGCGTGTTTGTTTTTGTGATTCTTTTTAACTTTGAACAAATGTGATTCTTTTTAGAGCTCTAAATGAAAGATGTGGTTCTTTTTAAAACTCCAAATGAATGTGTAGTTGATTTTAACCCAAAAGGAAAATGAATTTATTTTATCCTAACTTGAAAGACGAAGCTAGAAATATGAACAAATTTATTTCCTAAGCTAAAATTGCTAAAAAATCCTATTTTAGGGGTTAGTTAAAACCTGCACAAAAGATAATTAGTTAGAAAAATCCACATGTTTTGGTGGGCTTCTACAAGCCTAAAATTTTTGGTTTTCGGTTACAAGGAATTTTCTTACAACTCTCTGTTACAATAGCTCTACTCTGTGTGAAAACAGAAGTGAAGTGCTATTTAACACAAAAGAGCAACAATATAGACAATAGCGCTAAAGTATCAATTTGTGAAGGTGCTAAATTGAGAACAAAAACACAAGAGAATGACCTGTGTGTCAATTAAAACATTCAAAAGTTAGTAGTCTTCAAAATGATTGCTCTTTGATTCACATCGGGTTCACCAAATGATGTCATAGAAATGGGGACAAGGCAACAACAAAGTTCAATGTTAATAAGTTAGTTTCAACCATAAAAACAAAACAAAGAACTAAAAACCATTCCAAACATATCAAAAGAGATTTCAAAAAGCATGAAATAAGTTTAACAAAATAAAAGAAAGGAGAAGAGCCTCCCTAAGATGCTTCTATGATGCCTTTTGATCCTTCTCCCTTGTTTCTCCCCTCTCCAAGTCCCAAATGAGTGTAGCTCTCAGCTTTTAGCACTATCCATGGATGCCATATGGAGAGTCAAGATGGTTGAATATGATAAGCAAATGCAATGCAAGTGTAGACAGTGATGCTATAAAAAAGCTCTATGCTAATACCTGTATAACAACAATACTCTAAATGCTTCCTCTTTGCTTGAGGAGAAGGGTTATATTTATAGAAGAAATGGGGAAATGAAAGGTTAAGATTGAATAATCTTAACAAGGGTTAGGATTGAAAGATATTCAATCCGTGTGAGACTTTCAACCCAATCCCATGTTGACAAGTGTCACCATGAGAAGGCTTGAGAGGAGAGATAAGGAGCATTAAATGCTTGAGGGGACATGATGGTTACCCTAGTCAAAGAAATAAATGCTTTGAAGAGACACATGGGTTACATGAGGGTTAAGTTAGGGGTCAAAGTCCTTAACCATGGGTGCAAGTGGAATTAACCATTAATGGTCATGCAAGAGCCATAAGTGGTTTGGAAGACTTTAGAGGTTAATTTGTTGAACACACAAAGCATTAATTGATTTTCAAAGACTTCGGAGTCTTTGAGAAGTGACTTCAATTTGCTTAGGAATGTGACAATATTTAGGGGATGGATTGGGTTAATTAGGAAAGGTTTAGAAGAATCTAGAAGGGGTTTAGGCATGCAAGTGGATTTTGTAGGAAAATGCAAGTGGGAGGAATTTTGGTATTTTCAATTAAAATAAAATCATTTATTTCAATTAAATGGTGTAATTTGCATTTGGATAAATATTCAAATAAATATTAATTTATTTAAATGAGAAAAAGGAAGATAAAGCATTAAAATGCTTGAAGACTTTGAGGGAAACCATTAAAGGCTTGAAGACTTTAAGGGAAGCAATTAAAGTCTTAAGAAGACTTTAAGGGAAGCCACTAAGTTTGAAGACTTTAAGGGAAACCATTAAAGGCTTAAGAAGACTATAGAAGGAAGCCATCAAGTTTGAAGACTTTAAAGCCATTAAGTTTTGAAGACTTTAAGGGAAACCATTAAAGGTTTCAAGTGGGTGAGGATAAATAGGATTTTAAATAAATAATTTATTTAAAATAGTTGTGCAACTTGCATTTGTAGGAAAATGCAAGTGGGTGGAGGATAAAGGTGATTTAAATAAATGATTTATTTAAAATAGTTGTGCAACTTGCATTTGTAGGAAAATGCAAGTGGGTAGAGGATAAAGGTGATTTAAATAAATGTTAATTTATTTAAATGTGATAGGTGAGATTTTGGGGGAATTTAAATAAATATTAATTTATTTAAATGTGAGAGAAGATTTAATTAAATAAATATGATTTATTTATTTAATTAATGGTCTGAATTTGGTTAAGTGAATTAAATCAAATAAATTGAATAATTTATTTAATTAACAGGAGAAGAGGGTTAAGATGAATTAATTAAATATATTAATTTAATTAATTATTGATTGATGGTTAAATAATCAAATAAATACTAAATATTCATTTTAATAAAGTGGACAGATCTATGTGATTACAATTACTTCAGTAAATTTTAGGAGAAAATGCATAACAGATATAGGATTCTACCCCAGCTAGTGGAGAAATACAAAAATGATATATGTTTTGAAGTTGACACCGATTACTGTTATGTGAGTGTTGTGGAACCAAGGACTCAATCTTTGTCACCAATGGGTTACGAGATTGACTTTGAGATCACACAACAACAAATTGATGCATTTCTCACATTACCGAGGCATGCTACCGAGCTAAGGTATGGAACCTATGAGGATGTAAAGGAAAAGGTAAAAATGAGCATTGTAGTACCCAAAGGTACAAGAAAGGCAACAAAAATGATAAAGGCGTTCTCAGAGAAATTCGGAGAAGAATCTTCCTCTACACCTATCAAAGGCGCCATTGCCATTACCGAAGAGGAATCTGAAGCCCAAGAAGTAGCAATAACACTAAGCATTGAATTGCCTAAGGGAAAAGTGTTGAAGAGAAAGAAACAGGAAACATCAAAGGCCTCACCAACTCCACCTCCAGTAAAGCGACCTAACACAAGAGCATCTGTAGCCTCACCGAGTAAGAAAACAAAAAGTGTTACTGCTCCCAAGGTAACAAAGACCTACAAGAAATCTACTCGGAGACTCATTTTGGTAAAAGAGTCTAGTGATACCGAATCAGAGGATGCAAGCAAATTCCAGACTGTCAAGAGCAAGAAGGTAAATATACATAGTGTTGAAAACTTTTGTGCTAATCTGAAAGAATATGGAGGATTTGGATCATTTAGATATGTCAAGTATGAAACCAGGAATAATGATGAGAAAAGACAAATTGAAGAAGCTGTCATTTGCACACTTCTAAAATTCCGGTTAGCTCCATTGGAACTAGCTAGGTCACTTCCGAATGAACTTTACTTGCATATTGATAATAGGTGGAAGTATGCAATGGACTCGGAGAAACAGATCAGAGAGAAGTCTAGTTCATCTATTTCTTGACATGTCAGTAGCTGAAATAAAGGAACATCTGACAACCTACAACTCAAAGTTTCTTGTCAAACAGAGAGCCTTAAAACTGATGAATGGGTTGTATATTGAAGTGGAAAATGAGACAAAAGCCAAGTGGTAGGAAATCTTTAAAGTCAAGGATGTCGGAGAGCAAGCTATAGTTGAAATTGTTGATGTCACTAAATAAGATCCTGATGTTACTGAGAAAGACCCTGCTGACACCATTCAAATAGATGAAGATGTCATGGATACAAAGGCACCGGAACAGGAAATGATAGAAGGCAATGCATATGCAAAACTTGTATCTAGTGAATCAGTCTTGGAACAAGTTCAGCCTTATCCACTAGTCAAACAACCTGTCTCAACCGAAACCCCTCATGACACGGAGCAAGGCACCGAAGGTCACAAGTCTACAACAGGAGAAGGTACTACTCAAGAACAGACATCTCAAGCACCTTCTAGCACTACAAATGTTGCAACTAAGACACCAAGTACCGAGACACCAAAGGACTCTACAAAGGCTAAAGAAACCGATTAAAGTGTTGCCTCTACCGAGCAACCTACCGAGGGTCATTAAACCTCACAAGCCCTTGTCTTAGTTCCATTAGTGAAAGGTAAAGAAAAGAAGATGAAAAAGCATAGTTTTAAAGTTGATTTGTCAAAGCCAATAGTGTTGCCCAATGTAGACATATCAAAATTAAAGGGGCAAGCACTCATTGATTTCGGTGAACTATGCAAAGCAAAGGCCGAACAAGAGAAGCAAATGGCCATTCAAAAGAAAAATAAGGTACTTCAGAAGGTGAAAGCACTCTTAATAGATATGCTACTTGAAGCTACAGTATCAATAGATGCAGCCATCCACATTCAACTAGATGAACTCCTAACAAAGATAGAGACATATAGAGTAGATGCATTGGAGTATTTGAGCAAGCTAAAAGACAAAGAGCTCACTGCAAAAATGATAGACGAGGTACAAAAAGCTATAGCTATTGGCAAAGTTAAAATTGTCAAATTTATTGCTGAGTTGACTCCTCAACTCAAGCACATTCTTTATTTATTTCAGAAACTCTGCACATTTTCTTTATTCATTAAAGACATTGAGAATAAAACAGAGGCAATTGAGAAAGAGATTACAGATCTCTCAAGCAAGTTGACCACAAAGCCAAATTCAGTTCAGAATTTTTACACAAAGCTACAACAGCTCATGGCTCAACAATTGGACCTAAGAAATGAAGAACACAAGATCCGGATGGACATAATGACACTTCAGACATTATTCCTTCCTCATCTTTCATCCGTCCAAGAACAGATTAACCGAGCCACCTCCTTATCTACAACACAAGAGGGAAGCACTCTAGATGGCTTAATATCACTATTGGTTGATATTCAAGCACATAATTCTTTAATGGACAATGTAAAGAATGCACTCTCTGTCACTCTCACCAAAGCCCCGACCAAGTACAAATCCATTTTTGATCAGTTACCACCCCCGAACGGTAATTGAGTTTTGATGTTTGTCAAAAAGGGGGAGTGCTACCATATATTTGGGGAGTAATATGTTACAGTACTAGGGGGAGTGATATAGTATTTGATACAGTACTAGGGGAGTGTAGTATTCAAAGCATCAAAGTATCAAATCAAACAACTAGAGTATAGTATACAGGGGAGTATACCGAGCAGAGCACGCAGAGTATCCAAGAGCAGTGAACCGAGTAGTAAACAGAACAGTAAGCAAGCACACAGAACAGATCATCAAGCATGCAAAATCAGAAGTTTTGTACAATATATCGATAAGGGGAGTATATCTGGATATATTATATTATTGACTATTGTATATATTGTCAGCATAGTCAAATTTTGCAAGTATATAGATTATTGAGTTATAACTTTGAAAGTAGTTTTTGTCAAACATCTCAACTAATGTCAAAAGGGGAGATTGTTACTACTTATCAAGTTGCCATTAGTTTTATGTAAAAGTTATACTATATACTCTATTCGGTTATCTCTACCAAGACATTCAGTCAGTATGAACAGTCTAGTCGGTTACAGAAGAAAGTAAGTCTTAAAAAGTAGTATACACCGAGCTATCTACCGAGTATCATTTCATGTCTACCGAGCAGCAAAGATGACACACCAAGTTGATACACACCAAGTGAAATGTGTTACCAGATTCATTGAACCTGTACATGCATATGAAAACATGTTACAAGATCGAGGCACATCTAACCGTTATCACATTGGAAATTGCACTTAAAGATTGTGTATGATTTTGAGGTCATCTAACCAATGAAATAATTTGCATGGTTATAAATCATATTTGTAAGATCGAAGCAATGAATGGATCACTGTCATAAGAGATCTATTTATACAGCACGAGTGAAGAATTAAAAAGTGTGTGTGTGCATGAGTGTAAGAAGACTGTTACAGAGACAGAGGTCACCAAGAAGGTTCTCAAAGAACAGTCGAAGAACAGAGTAAACAGAAGGGTTTACCGAGTTACTATATGGGTTACTAAGGTATGCTATAAGCAAGGTAACTTATTTTGAGCACATAGAATCTGCTATAACATTCCAGATGTAAAGTTGCAGATATTTGTAATGATTTTATTGTAATATTTTGAAGTTGTAAGAGAAACCTTTAACAGGGTAAAAGACTCTAATCAAGTCTATAAATTGTAAAGCCTCTAACCAGGTGCAGCATTTAGTTTAAGTGTTGTGAAATCCTTTAGCAAAGTAGATCTAACAGATCTTGATACTCGTAACAGGGTAAGCTATCAGAAATAGCTAAACATGTAGCTCTAACTGAGCACTCTTTATTATTGCAGTAGTGAAGTTGTGGGTGCCATCCCCACCGCAGTTTTTCTTTCTAACCAAGAGTTTCTGCATAACCAAAATATATGTGTTATGGAGTGAATCATGTATGATTATTATCTATTTGTTTTAGCTTTATATTATGTTACTACACTATTCGGTTTATACATAACAGTAAAGTTATTATTGAAGAAAAGTTTTGGAGTACTGATTCACCCCTCCCCTTTCAATACATTAGCTTTCCATATTGGGCCTAACACACACCTGAGACATGGACATGCAAATTCAAATCTCCATGAGCGAAAGCACAAATATGAACTTCTGAAATAGTTTACGTGCCTCTAATTACAAAATTTTTATACGAAATTAAAACCCATTTTAGATTACGCTGTCTAGATTCTAAATATGTAATTTTTTTTTTAAAATGATTACTTTAACTATTTTTCATTTAATTTATACTAAATTGGGTCCATAAACTTGAAATATTAACTAATTTTGTTAATTTAATAACTTTTTATTTTAATGAATTTTGAAAAGAAAAAAATGTCATCAATCTACACAATTATTTTCTATTTAAAAATAAATAAAAATTTATGTTTACATCAAATTATGTGGGTTGTACATGTCAAATTTTTTAAAAGATAATTACGATCATTAAAAAATTAATTAAAAAAAATATTTAAAAAAAAATACAAAAAAAATGCTCATCAATCTTCAGTGTGTTACAAATCATTTCCCAAAGTGGTTTGAGAAAATAATTTTAATTGTGTCAAAAAGTGTGGATTGTACACATGCATGGTAGCCCTAAAACAACCATTTTTAAAACATAGTTTTTAGAACTCCATTCAAAAAGTTATTTTTTATTATGTGGGTATTAAAATAAATTACATATTTGGAAAGTAGACTCAAAGGGCTATCTTTTATATTACTAGCTTTTTCCAAGATTCAATCTCTAAGTGTTTCAAAATTTAAGCTCAAATGAGACAAAACCTGAAAATCAGGGAAAACACTTCCACTTTTTGGCCAAAAAGTGGACTCATCTTCTGGCACTGACCCTAACATTTTAATATATTAATTTATAAATAAATTAGTATATGATATTAGGGAGAGGGAGAGGGAGAGGGAGAGGGAGAGGGGGGGGGGGGAGAGAGAGAGAGAGAGAGCAGGGGAAGGGAGTGAGAGAGGGGGAAAGGGAGAGAGAGATAAAGAGATTAGCAGAGAGAGAGAGAGATTAGGGGAGAGAGAGAGACATCGGGGAGGGGGAGAGAGAGAGATTAGGGGAGAGGGGGAGAGAGAGAGAGATTAAGACACCAAATTGTGTCATTATGGGTCATATGGTGTCCTAAGGGGTTGTAGGACACAATATGACCCCTTAGGACACCATACGATCCATAGCGACCCAATATGGTGTCATAAGGGGTCATATTGTGTCTTAAGGGGTCATATGATGTCTTAAAGGGGTCATATGACACAATATGACCCATTAGGACACAATTTGACTCATAATGACACAACTTGGTGTCTTAAGAGGTCATGGTGTCCTAAGGGGTCGTAGGACACAATATGACCCCTTAGGACACCATAGGATGCATAACGATGCAATATGGTGTCTTAAGGGGTCATATGGTGTCCTAAGGAGTCATAGGACACCATATGACCCCTATGGACACCATAGGACCCCTTATGACACCATATGGTGTCGTTAGGGGTCATATGGTGTCCTAAGGAGTCGTAGGACACAATATGACCCCTTAGGACACTACAAGACCCATAACGACACCATATGGTGTCATAAGGGGTCCTATGGTATCCATAGGGGTCATTGTCTTAAGGGGTCATATGGTGTCCATGAACCCTTAGGACACCATATGACCCCTAACGACACCATATGGTGTCATAAGGGGTCCTATGGTATCCATAGGGGTCATATGGTGTCCTAGGGGGTCGTAGGACACCATATGACCCCTATGGATACCATAGGACCCCTTATGACACCATATGGTGTCGTTAGGGGTCATATGGTGTCCTAAGGGTTCAAATGTTGCCCCATGACCCCTTAGGACACAATATGACCCATAATGACACAATTGGGTGTCTTAAGGGGTCATATGGTGTCCCATGACCCCATATGACCCCTTAGGACACCATATGACCCCTAACGACACCATATGGTATCATAAGGGGTCCTATGGTGTCCATAAAGGTCATTTGGTGTCCTACAACCGCTTAGGACACCATATGACCCCTTAAGACACCAAATTGTGTTGTTCAGGGTCATATGGTGTCCTAAGGGGTCATAGGACACAATATGACCCCTTAGGACACCATATGACCCCTTAAGACACCAAGTTGTGCCATTCGGGGTCATATGGTGTCCTAAGGGGTCGTAGGACACAATATGACCCCTTAGGACACCATATGACCTCTTCAGACACCAAATTGTGTCGTTAGGGGTCATATGGTGTCCTAAAGGGGTTGTAGGACATAATATGACCCCTTAGGACACTATAGGACCCATAACAACCCAATATGTTGTCATAATGGGTCGTATGGTGTCTTAAGGGGTCATAAGGTGTCATGGGACACCATATAACCCCTAAGGACAACATACGACCCCTTATGACACCATATGGTGTCGTTAGGGATCATATGGTGTTCATAGGGGTCATATGGTGTCCTAGAACACCATATGACCCCTTAAGACACCAAATTGTGTCGTTATAGGTCATATGGTGTCCTAAGGGGTCGTAGGACACAATATGACCCCTTAGGACACCACAGGACCCATAGCGACCCAATATGGTGTCACAAGGGATCATATTGTGTCCTAAGGGGTCATATGATGTCTTAAAAGGGTCATATGACACAATGTGACCCATTAGGATACAATATAACCCATAAAAGCATAATTTGGTGTCTAAAGGGGTTATATGGTGGCCTTAGGAGTCATATGATGTCTTAAAGGGGTCATATGACACAATATGATCCATTAGGACACAATATGACTTATAAAGACATAATTTGGTGTCTTAAGGGTTCATATGGTGTCCTAAGGGGTCCCAAAACACAATATGACTCCTTAGGACACCATATGACCCCTAACGACACCATATGATGTCATAAAGGGTCGTATGTTGTCTATATGGGTCATATGGTGTCCCATGACCCCTTATGACCTGTTAGGACACCATATGACCCCTAATGACACCATATGGTGTCATAAGATGTCATATGATGTCCATAGGGGTCATATGGTGTCATAAGGGGTCGTATGTTGTCCGTAGGGGTCATATGGTGTCCCATGACCTCTTATGACCCCTTAGGACACCATATGACCCCTAACGACACCATATGGTGTCATAAGGGGTCCTATGGTGTCCATAGAGGTCATATGGTGTTCTATGACCCCTTAGGACACCATATGACACCTTAAGACACCAAATTGTGTTATTAGGGGTTATATGATGTCCTAAGGGGTCGTAGGACACAATATGACCCCTTAGGACACCATATGACCCCTTAAGACACTAAATTGTGTCGTTAGGGGTCATATGGTGTCATAAGGGGTTGTAGGACATAATATGACCCCTTAGGACACTATAGGACCCATAACGACCCAATATGTTGTCATAACGGGTCGTATGGTGTCATAAGGGGTCATAAGGGGTCATGGGACACCATATAACCCCTAAGGACAACATACGACCCCTTGTGACACCATATGGTGTCGTTAGGGATCATATGGTGTCCATAGGGGTCATATGGTGTCCCAGAACACCATATGACCCATTAAGACACCAAATTGTGTCGTTATAGGTCATATGGTGTCCTAAGGGGTTGTAGGACACAATATGACCCCTTAGGACACCATAGGACCCATAGCGACCCAATATGGTGTCATAAGGGATCATATTGTGTCCTAAGGGGTCATATGATGTCTTAAAAGGGTCATATGACATAATGTGACCCACTAGGATACAATATAACCCATAAAAACATAATTTGGTGTCTAAAGGGGTTATATGGTGTCCTTAGGAGTCATATGATGTCTTAAAGGGGTCATATGACACAATATGATCCATTAGGACACAATATGACTCATAAAGACATAATTTGGTGTCTTAAGGGGTCATATGGTGTCCTAAGGGGTCCCAAAACACAATATGACTCCTTAGGACACCATATGACCCCTAACAACACCATATGATGTCATAAAGGGTCGTATGTTGTCTGTATGGGTCATATGGTGTCCCATGACCCCTTATGACCCGTTAGGACACCATATGACCCCTAATGACACCATATGGTGTCATAAGAGGTCATATGGTGTCCATAGGGGTCATATGGTGTCATAAGGGGTCGTATGTTGTCCATAGGGGTCATATGGTGTCCCATGACCTCTTATGACCCCTTAGGACACCATATGACCCCTAACGACACCATATGGTGTCATAAGGGGTCCTATGGTGTCCATAGAGGTCACATGGTGTCTATGACCCCTTAGGACACCATTTGACACCTTAAGACACCAAATTCTATTATTAGGGTTTATATGGTGTCCTAAGGGGTCGTAGGACACAATATGAC
This sequence comes from Cryptomeria japonica, assembly GCF_030272615.1. Taxonomy (NCBI): domain Eukaryota; kingdom Viridiplantae; phylum Streptophyta; class Pinopsida; order Cupressales; family Cupressaceae; genus Cryptomeria; species Cryptomeria japonica. The sequence goes on along the minus strand of NC_081407.1, from coordinate 237,258,669 downwards.
CCCTTAGGACACCATATGACCCCTTAAGACACTAAATTGTGTCCTTAGGGGTCATATGGTGTCCTAAGGGGTTATAAGGGGTCATGGGACACCATATGATCCCTAAGGACAACATACGACCCCTTATGAAACCATATGGTGTCGTTAGGTGTCATATGGTGTCCTAAGGGGTCATATTGTGTCCTGGGACCCCTTAGGACACCATATGACCCCTATGGACACCATAAGACTCCTTATGACACCATATGGTGTTGTTAGGGGTCATATGGTGTCCTAAGGGGTTGTAGGACACAATATGACCCCTTAGGATACCATAGGACCTATAACGACCCAATATGGTGTCTTATGGGGTCATATGGTGTTCTAAGGGGTTGTAGGACACCATTTATGACACCATACAGTGTCGTTAGGGGTCATATGGTGTCTTAAGTGATCATATGTTATCCCATGACCCCTTAGGACACAATATGACCCATAACGACACACATTGGTGTCTTAAGGGGTCATATGGTGTTCCATGACCCCTTATGACCCCTTAGGACACCATATGACCCCTAACAACACCATATGGTGTCATAAGGGGTCCTATGGTGTCCATAGGGGTCATATGGTGTCCTACGACCCCTTAGGACACCATAGGACCCCTTAAGACACCAAATTGTGTTGTTAAGGGTCATATGGTGTCCCAAGGGGTCGTAGGACACAATATGACCCCTTAGGACACCATATAACCCATAACGACACAATTTGGTGCCTTAAGGGGTCATATGGTGTCCTAAGGGGTCATATGATGTCTTAAAGGGGTCATATGACACAATATGACCCATTAGGACACAATATGACCCCTTAGGACACCATATGACCCCTAACAACACCATATGGTGTCATAAGGGGTCCTATGGTGTCCATAGGGGTCATATGGTGTCCTATGACCCCTTAGGACACCATAAGACCCCTTAAGACACCAAATTGTGTTGTTAGGGGTCATATGGTGTCCCAAGGGGTCGTAGGACACAATATGACTCCTTAGGACACCATATGACCCATAACGACACAATTTGGTGTCTTAAGGGGTCATATGGTGTCCTAAGGGGTCATATGATGTCTTAAAGGGGTCATATGACACAATATGACCCATTAGGACACAATATGAGCCATAACGACACAATTTGGTGTCTTAAGGGGTCATATGGTGTCCTAAGGGGTCCCAAGACATAATATGACCCCTTAGGACACCATATGACCCGTTAGGACACCAAATTGTGTTGTTAGGGGTCATATGGTATCCTAAGGGGTCGTAAGACAAAATAGGACTCCTTAGGACACCATATGACCCCTTAAGGCACCAAATTGTGTTGTTAGGGGTCATATGGTGTCTTAAGGGGTTGTAGGACATAATATGACCCCTTAGGACACCATAGGACCCATAACGACCCAATATGGTGTCATATCGGGTCATATGGTGTCCTAAGGGGTCATAAGGGGTCATAGGACACCATATGACCCCTAAGGACAACATACGACCCCTTGTGACATCATATGGTGTTGTTAGGGGTCATATGGTGTCCATAGGGTTCACATGGTGTCCTAAGACACCATATGACCCCTTAAAACACCAAATTATGTCGTTATGGGTCATATGGTGTGCTAAGGGGTCGTAGATCACAATATGACCCCTTAGGAAACCATAAGACCCAAAGCGATCCAATATGGTGTCATAAGGGGTCATATTGTGTCCTTAGGGGTCATATGATGTCCTAAGGGGTCATATGGTGTCTTAAAGGGGTCATATGACACAATATGACCCATTAGGATACAATAGGACCCATAACGACAGAATTTGTTGTCTTAAGGGATTATATGGTGTTCTAAGGGGTTCCAAGACACAATATGACCCCTTAGGACACCATATGACCCCTAATGACACCATATGGTGTCATAAGGGGTCGTATTTTGACCTTATGGGTCATATGGTGTCCCATGACCCCTTAGGACACCAGATGACTCCTAACTACATAATTTGGTGTCATAAGGGGTCCTATGGTGTCATGGGACACCATATGACCCCAAATTATGTAGTTAGGGGTCATATGGTTTCCTACGACCCCTTAGGACACCATATGACCCCTTAAGACACAAAATTGTGTCGTTAGGGGTCATATGGTGTCCTAAGGGATCGTAGACACAATATGACCCCTTAGGACACCATATGACCCCTTAAGACACTAAATTGTGTCGTTAGGGGTCATATGGTGTCCTAAGGGGTCATGAGGGGTCATGGGACACCATATGACCCCTAAGGACAACATATGACCCCTTATGACACCATATGGTGTCTTTAGGGGTCATATGGTGTCCTAAGGGGTCATATTGTGTCTTGGGACCCCTTAGGACACCATATGACCCCTATGGACACCATAGGACCCCTTACGATACCATATGTTGTCATTAGGGGTCATATGGTGTCCTAATGGGTCATATAGTGTCCTAAGGGGTCATAGGAGACAATATGACCCCTTAGGACACCATAGGACCCATAACGACCCAATATGGTGTCTTAAGGGGTCATATGGTGTCCTAAGAGGTCGTAGGACACCATAGGACCCCTTATGATGTCATATGGTGTCGTTAGGGGTCATATGGTGTCCTAAGGGGTCATATATTTTCCCATGACCCTTTAGGACACAATATGACCCATAACGACATAATGTAGTGTCTTAAGAGGTCATATGGTGTCCCATGACCCCTTATGACCCCTTAGGACACCATATGACCCCTAATGACACCATATGGTGTCATAAGGGGTCATATGGTGTCCATAGGGGTCATATGGTGTCCTATAACCCCTTAGGACACCATATGACCCCTTAAGACACCATATTGGGTCATTATGGGTCCTATGCTATCCTAAGGGGTCATATTGTGTCCTACGACCCCTTAGGACATCATATGGTGTCGTTAGGGGTCATATGGTGTCCTAGGACACCATATGACTCGTTAAGACACCAAATTGTGTCGTTATGGATCATATGTTGTCCTAAGGGGCGTAGGACACAATATGACCCCTTAGGACACTGTAGGACCCAAAGAGACCCAATATGGTGTCATAAGGGGTCATATTGTGTCCTAAGGAGTCATATGATGTCTTAAAGGGGTCATATGACACAATATGACCCATTAGGACATAATATGCCCATCTCTCTCTCTCTCTCTCTCTCTCTCCCTAATCTCTCTCTCCCTCTCCTCCTCTCTCTCTCTCTCTCTCTCTCCCCCTCCCCTGATGTCTCTCTCTCTCTCTCGATCCCTCTCCTCTCTCTCTCTCTATCCCTCTCCTCCTCTCTCTCTCTCTCTCCCCCTCCCCCGATGTCTCTCTCTCTATCCCTCTCCTCCTCTCTCTCTCTCTCTCTAAAATATGAGTAATAAAATCAGATATCAGATTATCGAATATCTGATTTTTGTCATTGCCATTAATGTGGCAACAGTAAAAAATAAAAGGCAGCAATGGGAAATTTTTTTGGGACCACGGATATCCGATTTTTGTAAATAAAAAAGAGCCTTGTGGGCCATTTTATGTATTCCAACAACCCACAGTTTGCATATTCTGTTTTCTATCGACGATCATGGGTTTTCAGACAGGTTGAGATAAATTTGTGCTTTTGGGAGATTCTTAAAGTCAAATCTTACATTGTCAATCATTTAGGATCATCTTTATGGAGGTAAATGGGGAGTAGTAGTCATCGAAAGTCTAAACGCAAAAGAAAACTTTCAAATGACCAAATTGAAGTGTATAGAGAAAGAGATAGAGAAGGTCATAGGAGGAGAAGACAAGGTATGTTAAATATTGCTAAAGTTACTTCAAGTGAAGAGGAAATTGAATTTGAAAATGTGTCACAAGTTATTGAAAATGAAGATTTTGAAAGTGAAAATTTTGAAAATGTTGAAAATGTTGAAAGTGATAATGAAAATACTCAACATGTGGAAAATTTTGACATAGGAGGTGAAAATATGGAAAAATTTGACATTGAAGGTGGAATTGCTCAACCAAGTGAACCATATGTAACACCTAATTACTTTAGAAATGAAGACCCTCTCATGGATGAAAGAAAAATTCCAAAACCAAGACCTTCAAGAACCCCAAAATGGTTATTTGAAATCGATGAGAATATTATTGCGAATCTAGAAGGCAAGATCAACAAGAACCATTCGGTTGTGGGCTACACAACTTTTCAACAAAAATTTTAGCAATAATAAATTGACCAAGCAATGCCAACTCTTTGTTCAATTGCTAAAGATGAGACCATTGCTAAAAAAATTGAAGATTCATATGAACAAGAAGATGGAGAGAAATTCTATTATTGCCAAAAATCTATTTGATGCTCTCAATTCTATTGGAAATAATACCAAAGAAAGAGATAAGAGAGTCACTTGAAGAGTGATTACAACCTCCTTAGTAAGCCATCAATTGAGGAAGGCTCATCAAATGAGACAAACTTGTGTTGATTTTAACATAAACCATAAAACTTTGGATAGAGCACTTGCACGAAGACAAAGACTTGGAGATCCACTTCAACAAGATACATGGGCTTTTGGTGGGAGGCTTCCACGTGTTGATAGAAAGTCGATTGACAATGTGAAGGAGGAGATTCAACAATTTTGGCACTCTAATTCTAGAGTGTCACCCAATGTAAATGACGTTTTGAAATTAAGAATCGGCAACCGAGATCGCACACCGCATCCCAAACATTTCTTGGAATCAAGCCATACAATGTTGTACAAATTTTTTTGTGAAGTGCATCCAACTTTGCAAATATTACAAAGGGCCTTTGAATCTTTGAAACCATTTTATTGTGTTCCTCTTAAGATTCGCAATACTTGTTGTTGCAAGTACCATGTGGAGTTTTCAATGTACCATGTTCACCTTTATGTCATATTCATTCTACGATACATACTAATGAGATGTTGTATGAGTGTGGTACAATGCTATTTCCGAGATCATCAACAGATTTGCAAGATCTATTTTTATGCCCTAGAGATGATGGCTTCTATTTCTATAGGAATGATTGTTTGAATGAGAAGTGCTCAGAATGTGGTGGGTTGTCAAAGTTTGTTTCATGTTTTCATGAGGGCAGTGAACACGAGTTTGGAAAGAATTATGTTGAGAAAAAAAGATATGAGATAGTGAAATATACTTTGAAGAGTGGAGGTGAAGGTTCTAGTGGCGAATTAGTCTCAAGAGAAGTGAGTATTGCTGATTTTATTTTGGATTTTAAGGAAAATATTTTCTACGAGTATGCAAGGCACACCCATAGGTCTCAGTGGTTGGATCAATAGTTCAGGATGTGTAAGAACTCTTTCCCGATTGGCACTATTGTATCGGTGGTTGATTTTGCAAAGAACTATACATTGCAACCACAAAATGAGGTACAATCTCAGTACTACAATTCAATCCAGATTCCTATTTTTGTTCACATTACATATAGACATGCTCCTGATAGTACAGAAGAAGACATGAAGATAATCAGGGAGTATCATTTTTATATGAGTGATGATAGATCACACTACTCCGAGTATGTGCAACATTCTTTCGAGAATTTTTTTGAGTTCTTGCATGAGAACGATATTGCAATTGATCGACATATCATATGGCTAGATAACTGTACGGGTCAATTCAAGAATGCCCATATGTTTTATTGGTTGACTAGAATGCATGTAGAGAGGCGTATACCTTATATTTGGTGTTTTTTTGAGGCAGGGCATGGGAAGGGGGAGCATGATGGAGCAGGTGCATGTTTGAAGAGAGCTCTAGTTAAGGAGGAATTGAGGATTTCAGGTGCAAATTTCTCTGATGCACGTTCTATTGTTGATTGGTGTAGTTCAACATTGTCACATGGAGGTACTCTTGATTCATCAGTGACCAGATTCTTTTGGTTGGTTGAGGAGGGCACATTGGGAGATAGATTGGATTGTCAAACAATTATAGATTCTTCAAAGATGCATTCACTTCTCAGCTCAGATGCAAGTACATGGACCATTTGGACACGAGCGTTGGCTTGTTTTTGTCAGAGTTGTGTTCAGTGTGATTGGGATCAGTGTGAGTCAAGTGAGTGGGTTGATACGTGGGTTCCCCAATATCTAACTCCTTTATCTCAAACAATATCCTTGTCAAGCGATGACATGGAAAGTTCACTTGAGTATGACGGTCTATCAGATCGTGTACAACCAGGACATGTTTTTGCAGTTGTTGCATCACAAGGGAATGAAGAGAGATCAGAATATTGGTTGGCACGATGTGTATAGGGAAAACAAAAGATAACACAACCAATGACATATGATGATGGGTTCACATATCCTATAGGTTCAGTTGTTGTTATGGGAACTTGGTTGCGAACATACATGATTAGAAAGAATGGCATACCTGCATTTGAATACTATGAGAGATACAAAACCATTATAATGTATTCACACCTTATTATATCTACAAATGTCAAGTTGTTGAAGCATCAAACAAAACCGAAGACCAAAGAGCTATGGACAATGACTACTGCTAATGATGAAGCAATACTGGATACTCTTAAGCAAAGAGATGACCCTTCAGGCATACTTGAGTAGTAGGTCTTTAATGGTGCCTTATTTTTTTATCATGCATTTCATTTCAAACAATGATCATTAAACCTTAATGTTCAAGTTTGTTACGTGTATATTAAGGATGTGTTCAAAATGCAGGTCTATTGATGAACGTTTTTTTTTGGCAACACAATTTTTGCATGCACATAGCGGGTACACTCGATATAATTGGAAGGGACGTATTTTTGCAACACAACTTATTATCATGCATTTGAGTCACTTTACAATTTTTGTTATTAGAGAACACTATTTGATAATTTTTGATGATATAATTATCGTAAAACCTTTATGCTCATGCAGGTCTTTTTTGATGATATACAACAGTATCACATTATGTTTTTTGCATCAACATAGTGGGTTCTATTGATATAATTCGAAGGGACGTATTTTTATGGTATATAATCCCACCTTTTCATTTATTATCATGCATTTCAGTTGAAGTGATTATCATAAAGCCTTTATGTTCATCCATGCATTTTATGTGTAGACTAACAATTCTTAAAAATACAGGTTCATGCTAGATCATTCGCCGTTGACAAGACCCTCTCTTGGTGATGGTACATATTCCTTTGTGCATTAATGAGATTAAATTTTGTGCATAAACATTAAGTCAAGTGAATGTATTTCTATTTTGAAATGACCATATCTACCATCGTCTTCAACCATGTAGAGAAATGCTGTGAGAAGGGCTTTAATCAACACGCGTCTTTCTTCAAAGTTATGCTTGTATACTTTGCAGAGAAACTGGTAAGTTTTGTAATTATACAATCTTGTACGTCTTAAAAATGTTTCAAATGATCTATTTATAATTTGAGAAACTAATTTGTATTAAGTGTTATAATTTGTTTCTTGTAGCACATTCATTCCGCATAAAAAGGTTACTTATTTTGGTCTTGATTTATATGCAAGCATTGCTATACGTAAGCTTTTCTCTTAGGACATGAGGATGTCTGATGCAGATGAAGTGGGATGTTGTATTTGTATATGGATGTGAATTGATGTAACTTTGTTATGATGATATACAATGTCCATGAGAAAATTGGTTTAGTTATATTGATGATATACAATGTATCTGTACATGAGTACATTGGTGTAGTATTGATAATGAAAAAAAAATCATGTTTGCATATCCCTTCATGGATGTCACATGCAAGTGTAATGGTAATTATGTGTATACAATACATGGAAATATTGATGATCATTATGTGTCTACAATGTAATTTTATCTATATTTTTCATTGAACAACTTAGGGCCACAGATTCCAAGATAGGATTTTGTAGGGACCCCTCTCATGGCCCCGTAGGTTCAAACAGATCATTCGCAGGTGCCACGGATTTTGAGTTAGGGCTCGTTAAAGTTTGACAATTTTTAGCACTTAGGGCGCTCAAGGGACGACGCTGATAGGGTATGATCCCGAGTGTTTGACCAAGTGGGGGGGAAAAATAGGATCATGCATAGGGTAATAATGCCTAAGTGGACATGTTGGAGCCGGCGGTTCGTCATCATGACGAGCAAAAGAGAAATTGGCCATGTGACAACATTCGATTGAATGAGACTGACGATTTTTTTGCCAACCGAAAATTGCTACCCTAAGAAAACTGTAGGGAAACTTGAAAAACCTAGATAGGCTTTTGTAGGGATCCCTCTCATGGCCTTGTAGGTTCAAATATATTGTTCACAGGTGCCACAGATTTCGAGTTAGGGTCTATCAAATTTTGACATTTTTAGCACTTGGGGCACTCAAGGGAGGACTCTGGTAGGGTATGACCCCGAGCGTTTGAACGAGTGGGGGGGGGGGGAAATAGGAGCATGCATAGGGTAATAATGCCTAACTGGACATGTCGGAGCCTACGGTTTTTCATCATGACGAGCATAACGAGAAATTGGCCACGTGACAACATTCGATTGAATGAGATTGACGATTTTTTCGCCAACCGAAAAATTGCTGCCCTAATAAAACTATAGGAAAAATTGAAAAACTGAGATAGGATTTTGTAGGGACCCCTCTCATGGCCTCTTAGGTTCAAACATATCATTCACAGGTACCACGGATTCTGAGTTAGGGCCCGTCAAATTTTGACAATTTTTAGCACTTAGGGTGCTCAAGGGACGACGCCAGTAGGGTATGACCCTGAGCATTCGGTCGAGTGGGGAGGAAAAATAGGACCATGTATAGGGTAATAATGCCTAACTAGACATTTTGAAGATGATGGTTTTTCATCGTGATGAGTAGAACGAGAAATTGGCCATGCGACAACATTTGATTGAATGAGACTGACAATTTTTTTGCCAATCGAAAAATTGCTGCCCTAATAAAACCATAGGGAAACTTAAAAAAATGAGATAGGATTTTGTAGGGACCCCTCTTGTGGCCCTGTAGGTTCAAACAGATCATTCATAGGTGCCATGGATTCTGAGTTAGGGCCCGTCAAAGTTTGACAATTTTTAGCAGTTAGGATGCTCAACGGACGACGCCGGTAGGGTATGACCTCGAGCGTTCGACTGAGTGGGGGTGAAAAATAGGGCCATGCATAGGGTAATAATGAATTGTATCAAGTATTGTTCATTAAATGAATTGTATTGTATTGTTCATTAAATGAATTGTATTGTTTATTATACAAACAACACTTACGATGAAATGAAATGAATTGTATTGTTCATTAAATAACCATAATTAACCATTGTTAATTATTGGAATGAAGATTAAAGATTTCCATGATAACACCATGCATAGATGAGCAACCATTTATATGATTGAATATCAACTTCTGAATATATAAAAATGTCAAATGATTACAAATGTATGTCCATACACAAATATGGCATAAACGCCAACTCAAACAAAATGTATGTCTAAATACGTGAATGTATGTCCATATACAAAATATACATGCCAACTAGACATGTAAGCATCCCAAAACTATCTATAACATCCTAAGCTATTGATGGATCATCAAAATCGATCATCTTCACCGCACTGCTCGGCTCTAAAGGATCCTGCACAAGAAAAACAAACTACGATTAATATTAGTTATATTATATAATTCACATTCGAAAAGTTAACATAAAAATGAACTATAATTGAACTATTCATGTTTACCTCATCTCCACATTTTCTCTTCGGCTTTGCAGGACTCTTGATGTATGTCTTCGGTAGAGGAGGTATGTTTTCAATATTTTCATACACAACCCACATATGTTCAGAAACATGACATTGATACAAGTTAGCATATAATTGTCACTAATAATAACAAATTATATCTACAAAACACAAAATAAAATAAACACACATGTACTCGAGGCATCTCTTCTTCTTCTTCATTTTTAGGTATACTGGGTGTAGTCATCAAGTATGTGAAGCCAAGAATTCTTTGTACATATACACAACAAGTATATGAAACTATCAATCTATGTCTAGACGTGTATAATCACTATAAGTTATTTAAACTATCCATTCAATCATATTTGCATTCAATTACCTTTCTCTTGTCTCCAACTGCACTACCAAATCCTAAATCACACTGCCCCGCACTCGTGCTGCTTGTGCCCTACAAGAGTAAAATAAGATATACATGCAAGTTACTACATAATCTAATTAATACCAATATAAATGATGAACATGTATGCACAATAAAATACAAACGAATAGGTGCAATAATATATGTACCGTCAAGCTATCAAGGCCAAATGAAATGGCCGACAAGGTGCCCTCCTGAATCTATCTCAACTCCTCCTCGGTCATCAACTGTTAAATAGACCATGTAAATAATAATTAGTACTTAATATTATCTAGATTATAAATATTCATTTAAAATATAGCATGAAATGTGAAAATACAAATCTTACCACGACATCATCAATGTATGATGACAGTGCCTACTCGCCTCTAGCATGTGAGGACTCCCCAAGGTATCCTCCCGTCCATGTCATAACATCTGGTACATCATGCATCTCATGCACCTCATAATCTGCACTATCAGCAGGAGGATCAACAGGCTGTCCAACTAGACCCAAGCATAAATGCCCACACATGACACAACTATGGGGCACACATATGTGTGGAGTCGAGGATGACGTGTCAGTGCCACCAGATGCACTGCTACCATCAAAAGTAGGCTGAGCTATTGACCCAACCTGAGAAACCAAAAGGCTACTCAAAGAGTGAATAGCCGATATGGTCCATGAAGCCGCCTCACAAATGATATCTAGATGCTAAAATGGAGGTGGGGGATCAACAGGAGGAGGGGGGACATATGGGCAGATCTATTTTGGGGCATACCTAAACCCACACCCTGGAAATGTTGGATGTCAAAGTAGTTCACATGTTTGCCTAAAACAAACTCAACATACAATTTTTTTATGAAGTAGAAGGGGACATCAAGATTGTTGTTGGGTGGTTTGTCGAAAACCATCCACCAACGATCCCAAAAGTTTTTCACAATACCATCATTTGTGCACCATTTAATAGAAAGCTTTTTTTTTGGGGGGTCTACGGGTTGACCAATGTGGGGATTCACAAACAATGAGGCAATAGCAGCTTTCGATATCTCGAGATCCTTGATCTCCTTATACGACAAGCCATCCGCATATTATTCCCTCATAGAATCTTGCCACAAAAGGGCGATATTGTGCTCCTCAGTCATGGTTTCCATACTCTTTATGATTGGCGTGACAGGATCAAACATTAGGTTTAGACGAGGGATCCTACGATATACATCTACAATCCCCCTCAATTCATTCAAATTTTGTGCAATCAAATCCTAAATTGAGGGGGGGTTTGGCAAATGAGGGTTTGGTTGTTGCGGTTTTGGTTGATCAATGTTTTCATTGTTATCCCCCATTTTTTACCTAATTGAATGTAAACAATTGAATTTAGTTAACAAATTTAAACAATTTTGTATTTGATTTAAAAAAACCTAGTTTTCATGAAAAAACCATATTTTCAATGAAATAACAAATAAACATTAAAAAAAATACAAAAATTGAATTAAAATGATTGAAAACAATAAAAATCTTACCTTTCAATGTATTTTGTTAGCAATTTTTGGGCAAAAAAACCGGATATCGGATGCAATCGAATATCGGATTTCCACAAAATCGTGCAGCCCGTGGGTTAAACATAACTCATGGGTTGTCACAGTCGAAATATATTGTCTTAGTTAATCGGATATCCGATAAAATCAGATATATCGGATATCCATTTTTATACTTAAATTATTTTAAAATAACATTATATTATATAATATAATAATATATTATATAATACGTATTATATTATATTATAAAAATATAGTTATATATTATATAATATATTATATAATACATATTATATAATATATTATTATATTATATATATTATATACGTATTATATAATATATATGATATAATAATATATTATATAATACGTATTATATAATATATATAATATAATAATATATTATATAATACGTATTATATAATACATATAATATAATAATATATTATATAATACGTATTATATAATATATATATATATATAATATAATAATATATTATATAATACGTATTATATAATATATATAATATAATAATATATTATATAATACATATTATATAATATATTATTATATAATAATATAATATTATATTAATATAATATTATATAATATATTATATAATTATATAATATATTATATAATTATATAATATATTATTATATTATATAATTATATAATATATTATTATATTATTATATTATATAATATATTATTACATTATATATATTATATTATATAATATAATATATAATATAATAATATATAATATAATATATTATTATATAATATAGTATAATATAATCTATTAGATTATATATTATGTATTATATAATATATAATATAATAATATATTATATATTATATAATATGTAATATATAATATTACATTATATATTATATAATACATTTTTTAATTTAAAATTACAAATAAAAATTGAATATCCGATTTTATCCGATATCCGATTTATTTTATCCAATATCCAATTTTCTTAGGTAATTACCATGCCAAGGTGTACCAACACCTAGGCCAAGCAAAAAGTCAACACGGATTTTTGTGTTTTTAGGCGAGTAGAGAAGGCTATTTTTTTCACATCGCCATTTTTTGGCCCCCCATTATCCTGCACTAACCCGACTCCAAGATGTCCACATCCCTAACTATCATTAAAATCACCATCTCCTACAAGTGATCTTGCAAATGTGAAAAAGCCTTCTCCAACCAAAGGATCTAAGGACTCCTCCAAACATATACAACACTAAAGAAGATCATCCATCATCCAATGGTGAATCCATGTCACTGCCAACAACTTCCACTAAATTATGATATCAAGTCACACATGAAATTGTGATAACCATCTAATAAATGAAGGTCATCCAGGTCTAAACACATACAACTAAAAGGTCAATAACATCAAGTGTAGCCATAATCTCCAAGCCAAGAAGATATAAAAACACCAAACATCATTGTCACTACCTGCAACTGAAATATGTAGCTATCCATGACATCATGTTAAAGCATCCTCTACATGATAATCAACAAAGGCCCTCACACAATAAAAGAACTCAAAATGTATACAATGAACTTCTGAAATCCCTAGTAAAACTATGATCCTCAAACAAGAAGATACACCGTCATAAACAATCAAGAATCTAATAAAAATCACCACCAATAAAGTACCTACAAATGCAATCATGTCGTGCCAAAGTCCCTAAGCACAAGGAACATCCATGACACCATGATCACCTCCATTGGAACAAGTATCTAATTCCCAACATGTCACACCTATAAGCCTCACATAGTCAAGAACATAGGTCCTCCATGATGATTATTCCGATAACACCATCTCTCCTCCTAAACATAACAACCAAATTAGCAAACCAAGCCACTAATTTGAATATGAATTAACAAGGAAAGGTCTATGGGCATAGAAAACCCACGTCCAAGCCATTTATGCAACATGTAAGTAAATATTGTCTACAACACTGCACAACTTGTAGACCCAACAATGCAACATAAAAATGCAAACCAAATATTGATAATCATATCAATATGATAGTAATCTAAGATACAAGATTGAGTATATAATGTCACAAGTACCAAATCTTCAAGATTTAACTTGCCATAAACTCATAATGATACCATAGTTAAAAGAGCTTATAAACAACGTACTTAGATTAGAAAATCAACAAATAAATCATATCAAATCAGCTCCAATCCTGATCCACTATGTATTTCTTTGAATTTTCTTTTCATCGACTATTAAAGCCCAAAATCTAACTTTGTTTTCTCAAGTTATGACCTCTCAAAGTGAGAAAGAGAACTGACTTCCAACAAGCATTTCACTATTCAAACAATAAAATCTACAAAAATCAACCACACCAATGTGTAGTGTCACCTTTCCAACAACTATAAGAAATTGAAAAATTGACATCATATGTCCGAGTTATGCTCCATGGAAAAAAATAGCCTATTAGGCTGAAAACACAAGCATAGGTATACATGGATTCCAAAAATCTCTCCAATATACCTTAATTCATAATATTTTATTTTTATTTCTAAATATATTGGGGTTGGCCCAAAGGCTAGACCCAATTACAGAATAAATCCATTTTAAAAATTTTTGGGTAGCACATTTTAAAAAAGATTTTATTTTTGATGGATTTTTTTTTTTTTTAGCAAAACATGGTAGAGATTTTATTTTCATTTAAGTTTAATGGGGGATTGGTGGGGTGGTCCCCCCATCAACTAGCACCCAAAATCGGAGGGCTATAGCCCTATTGGCCTATCAACGTTGGTTGGTACAGGGATGACAACCCTTATCATAGTGTACTCATGGTAGGGGTGTTAGTACCTGCATGTGAGCAGGTATAGTGGGTCTGTGAACCCCCCTTCCCCCCAACGCCTTTCAAAAAATATTATTCTTAAAAAAATTATTTAGTATTTGCAAGAATTTTTTTAAAGCGACAAGGTTTTTATTTTTATTTTTTGTTCTCCTTCACCACAAATTTGACATTCATATGGCCATATGGCAAAAAAATTTATACATTTTTTAACTTCTAAAAAATAGGTCAAATTTAATATCATTTTTCATCTCTCGACCAACCTAAATCCAACCTTCAAGTCAAGCCATATGGAACACTTCCCCTCGATTTGAAACCCTCATATGAATACACAACCAAAAGATCTATTTGACCCAACATTTTTCTAACCCCATATTTGAAAACAACCCATCATAATAGAAAACTTGAAACCCTCATATCTGCAGTAAACAACCTACAAAATCCTCATATCTTTCCATTTCTTTCATTCTATCATGCAAGCCATGGATTGGACTTTAACACAAGATTTGATCAACTTAGGGTTATAACACCACAACCATGGCTTTGATACCAAATGTTGGAAAATATGTAGCCATAAAATCATAATTTCCACGTAACCCAAATAGGAAATCAATGCAAATGAGTGCTCAAAATTAACATGAAAAATAATTGACAACATACCCATTAAAGATGACACAAGATATACCTTGGAAAAATCCTTGTGAAGGAAATTCCTAACCTCCAAAAGCATCCATCATCAATGTATTATCAATAATGTAAAATTACAATACACCCATGAACACTTCTAAATCACAGGCCGTCTACAAGCACTCCATGTGAACAAACATGTAACTACACATCCCATGGCATGCTTAAAACCTCCACAAATGTGAACTTAGCTAACCTGCAGACCCACCAACCTTAAACAATTACCCTTTTGGTTGTTTTTATAGACTCAAGCTCCCACAAAACCACCAAGGGGTATTACATTTAAAACCATGTGACTAAAACCATGGGCTACATAACTAATGCCCCCAAATTTAATATCAGGTATTATGTTTACACTTTATTAGATTGCATTCCCCAATATTAAATAAATTCAATTAATATCCCAATGTTATAATACAACATAAAGTGGCCCCAAGAATGGAATCTCTACGTGATGCATGTCCATCTAGGTTCTTAAGTTTGCAACACATATAATATACAATTATAAAAATGAAATGCAAGGTGTACAACACCTAATTCCCAACAAATTCGATATGCCAAGCCTAACAAACTAATTCAATAAAGTTGATTTGGTATCATCAATCCTTCTATCATGGTCTCATCTCTGCAACTTCCTCCATTTGGCGGAATTGGTTAATTCAACAAGATGAAAAACCATTAAGTATCATTAGTAGATTTAAAGGTAAGTACATTTTAAAAAAGGAAATTTAAGTATTTTGAGACTTGTGGGATCCAATCACCTTCAACTAAAAGTCTTGGAAACAACTTAGATCTCAGTTTAACCTAGAATCCTCTACCAATTAGCCTCTTCTCCTAATCCAACAACTAGTTCCTCCTAAGATTTATTGTCCCCTGTCTTCTCCTTGCCATTCTAACATTTTGAATGATTGGAGATGGCCTAATAAATGCAATATGTGGTTCTTTTTCCTTAAAACTATCTATAAAAACATCCTCCCTACTATCTTTATCTCACCTTGCATAAATGCTAAATGGAGTTGCAAATTTAGTATGTCAAAATGGAATGAGTTGTCTTCAAAATTGAAAATCCAAAGCAGATGCCCAATCTGATCTTTTAGCATTGAAAATTCTTCATGTCAAGATGCCCATTGGAAACTACCTCAAATTCCTTCATCCCTCATTGTCTTGTCCTTATTGTGCTCAAGCAAAATCCATAAAATATACTTTTTGGTTCTTCTCTCATGCCCACAACATTTGGTGTTCTCTTTTATCCTCACACAATCTAACATACAAGTTATCCTCAAGCTTATTTGGAAGTTTCATCATTCTACATTGTATTTACAAGTACCTTTTTGCCCCTCCAAATTGAAGTGTAAGCGATCTACTAGAAACATTCCCTTCAAATGTCAAGATATTAACAAACCTTCAAGATAAATTTTATGCCAATAATGAACCTAAAGGTATTATTTGCCAGCATCAAGAACAACTCCAAGCAATTGAAGGGAAGATTGTTTCTTAGCTATTTTTATAGTATAATGACTAGTTTTACGGGAATGTTTAAGATGGATTATCCAGTGCTAATTGCTAACCAATGTAATGATCATTGAGTTGATTTAATGCTAAATGTGACAGAAGAGCCTATCATGAATGCCAGGTACTCAATATTGATGATTATTGGTGGTTGTGATATCAATTTTTAGATTCATTGCCACTAGAGTAATGAAGTTTTTGTTGTTGATGACTACCTTCTATAAATTACTATTGGTTTTGTTACTACTACAAACCGAGATTGCAAAATTATACAAATGTTTTATATCTTTCCATTTTTGAAACAAGTAAAGTCTATTGTAATGGATTTACCCTCCACTTTTCTCCTTTAATGTGGCTGGTGTAATTCATGATAGCAATATCTTATTTTTGCTAGGACGCAGTTAACCGCCACACAAAATGACATTTCATATGATTTCTAAAATCTACAAAACACAACGGATTTCTGCAAAATTTTCAGTAGCTAAATCTTCATGATCTTCATCCCCATTGTTGTAAAACCACAAAAAAATCGGACAAAAAAGCAATGTGTTTTGTAGATCTGAAAGTTTTTTTGCAGTGCCATTTTGTATGGAGATTAGCCGTTGATTTTTGCTATTAGTGTTAGTTCTGTAATTGTTATTGCTTACAGCTACAATTTGTAGTGTAATATTATTCCTCCCCCCTCCCCCCCCAAAAAAATACATATTCACATCAACAATAATAGTTGGAAAGACCTTTGTCTACTCGGCATCCATATTGTACTATTGATCGTGTTTTTAAATTAATTAATAACTAAAATATAACAAGTGTTTATTTTTCAATTAATTATTAAATTTAATCAATAGTACAATATGGATTCTTAATAATTAAAATATAACAAGTGTTTATTTTTCAATTAATTATTAAATTTAATCAATAGTACAATATGGATTCTGAATAGACGCTGTTGTTGGAGGACACGTCTATTCTGGCTACAAAAAGACAGTACGGATTGACTAACATGAGTGTTGGTCGCGCGTTTTACACCATCGATTTTGCAATTAATGACTGCGATTGACTAACCTATCACTAACATGCTGTACGAAAGATCCGTTTTGAAGCTAGAATAACCGCAGCCGTTGAAGAATATGATTCAACTTTAATCTCACACAACGTATGCAAATTTAAGTTCGGTTTCCCATAAAAGACAGGAAACATCGGCGTTGTCCTCCTCATAAAACGAAAACTAATATTTTATTATAGACGTGCGGGACACGTACCTTTTACTCAATCCCATTCAAAAGAATGGCGCGTCCATTGTTTCAGGCCACCTGGTCAGCCGGTCATGTCCAACGTGCATTTCTTGTATTCTCAGTGGGTTGAGCGCGTAACATGACCGGTCGGCTGCCCGATTGTTTAGACTTTGACCTTCGCAAATTGCCCGACCGTTCCTCTCAAATTCGCGCTACTTTCCTCCCTCCATTCATTTGCCGGTGCAACAATGTCGCTTCTGCAACTTGGTCATGAATCTGGTCATTGCTTTGTATAATAATAAATTAAATAATAATGCGGGTTACTACTCGGACCCTTCAAATGCCAGACGTCATCAAATATACGTGCCAGAGTCCGACACGCCAGTTTGTTCCTACTCACCCCTTATATATACGTCATCATCTCACTTCCAATTTTGTTCATTACGCGCACAGATCTAAAACACCACTATGTACTCCTACCCACCAAACACCCAAAAAAGAAAAAATTGAGATGATCACTTCTGTAACGCTAGCCCACAGCCAAAAGCAGAGCCAAAGTATGAGCGTCTCATTTGGGATCTTCAAGCCTAACGATGGCTGCGACATCGATGATATATTAGTCCATATGACCGCTGTGGCTGCCTCCTTGGAAAAATCCCGCAACATTAACGTCGCAATTTTAAGATGTCTCGACTGTTCATGGGTATGTAGCTCATTTTTTTCTGATTTACCTATATTTAAACTTCATCGACAGCGCGTATCTCCACCCAATCTTAATCAGGCATGTTGTAGTCCCAATTAGAGAAAACTCAAATCGAATTAGAGAAATTAGATGTCCACCATCCATATCAATTGTTATTAAATTTTTTAGATTGCAGTCAAACTAAAACATACACAGTGAAATCCAAAAACTCAAACCCAATTCCTTAGAGATTGTTTTAATTGCCTTTTTTTTTATTTTACTGCAGGCGGCTGTTTTTGCAGTGGTAAAGGAGGGATCACAATCCGCTGACAGATCAGACTTAAATCTGCCTGAGGTAAGTTAGCTGAAAAATATAGTGATAAATTACCCAATCAATGATTATTGAATCTGGGATTGATTTTTTTAATGGGTTGATGCAGGCAGCAGAGTTTATAGAGGGATTAAACTGCGAGGTGAAAATTGTGAACTCGGGTTTCTTCCGCTTGAATTCCCAGCAGACGAGCAAAGGAAAACTCTTTGCGCAGCTTTCGTTGGGCGATGTGGTGAGCCTTCGCAGAATACGGTTTAGCTCCAAGAGACAAGACATGGTTTCTTACTCCTGCGTTGCCATTCTTAAAGCTTATTTTAATCGGCTGAAAGGAGTATATTCATATTCCTTCTATGACTCGCTGGACGGGAAGAGGATTATAGGTTTGGCAGTGTGGGATAGCATTCAGTCTGCGTTGGCGATGCTGAAATATCCAGATAATAACCCTGCGTTGCCGTTCTGGAAGGGGGCTGGGGCGAAACAGCTCAAGTATCATGTATGCCAGGTTGTCTATGCCACTGACACGTGTCCCATAAAAAATTGCAGCCCCGGTTTTAAGATCTAATTTTATTGGAGGGTCGTACACAAGGACTGGCAGTTAAGAGGATATATCCCTGTCCGGGGTGTATCACAGAACTTTCTCGAAGGAAACTATTCCGTAATGCGCACGCAAATTCCATCCAAGACCAAAAAATATGGAATGACAAAATTCTTTATTCTTTATTTTTAACTCAATGTAAATATTGTAATTAAAGATCGAATAACACAATTCTTTATTCTTTTGGAAAGAAAAATAAAAAAAATTCTTTATTCTTTTTTATTTTATTTTAATAGGTAAATGGGGTTCTTTCTATAGTGTATTGGTTTAACTTGTGGTGGTGTTGTTGTGACCATAAAGGTTCAAATTTCTGTTGGGCCATTATCATTATGATCATTTGTGCCTTTGTTGGTCTAACGTACTTGTGTGTTTGAGCCTTAGCATTGTTAGATGGGGATGAGGTCCCTTATTTGTAACCTCACCAGTTCATAGCTCTGGGTCAGAAGCACTTCACGTGTAGTCAAAGGGTGTGTATATCAAAACCACCAATCAAAAGATTACCCAATGCTTAAAAAAATAAAAAAAGTAGGTAAATGTAAATATTAGAATTAGACTTAAATACTATAATTCTTTTTAAAAAATGAGTTTTGTAAATTTATGTACATATATTTGTATTATTTAGTTTAATGATAAAACAATTGATACCAATTTTATATTTTGCTTATCTTAAAAAGTAAATATTTGTCTTACATTTCTTGATCAAAATTATTTTTTAGTATTTGTCCCATTTATTATGTTTATGCAATCATGATGAAGTGTGTTGCTTTTGTATAGTCCCCTTTTGTTAGTCATCTCTATGATTTTTGAATTCAAATTATGCCTACAAAAGACACACATCCCCAATTCGAGTTTATGTTAGTGCCCAAATTTATAAGCTTCTAAATTTGTAAAATTGGTTGAATTTTGTCTTTTTATTTTCACTTGCTCTAATTGCCCACTATTGATAACCAACATGAAAATTCCAAGTGTATTCTACATATGTTGTGGTTGCCTCTAGTCAAAAAATACATCCTTTGAGTTGGGTGCTTTGTGTCCAAAATCCTAAGTGTTTCGAGCTGTCAATGTTTACCTTCCCTATGTTCCTTTTCCCCCATTCCTTTTGATGCCTTAAAACATCAACCTTTTCTCTAAACTCCTTTCTTTACTCAAACCTTTAAAGTTCCCCTTCCTTGGGTACAATTTCTTTAATCTTCTCGAACCTGAAAAACCTTGCGCCTTGCTTTATTTCTTGTCAAAGTCAATATTGAGAATATTACTCTTCATTATTCGCTAAACCTTTCCTCTTATTTTTAGACCCCTTTTAACACCCTAATACCTAATTTTTATTCTATACTATTTCTTACACTCCCCATTTGTTCCTCCTTGCCAAGTCTCTTAACTTGTGGAGGAACCTTGGACTCTAGAATTAAGTTCTGTTAGAAAGAGAAATGGGGTAAATACAATCTAGAGATCTTTAGGCCAAAGATATCTTATGTAATCAATTTAAACCCCAAAGAACATAGCAAGATAAATTAGCATGTGCATAAGTAACTTAAGAGAATAAACCATCCATACATCATCATAAATAAAAAAATAAAAGCAATCATTTATAACACATAAGTATGGAACCAACAACATCTTCCATCATATTATAACTCTAGATCCAAAATGCAAGTCTCAACCTCCACTCGTATATCACAATATATCTCTCTATTATAGTTTGGTATGTTTTAAATATGATTTACAATTAACATATATATATAGTTTCCCATGAAGGGTTATGTCTCCGAATGTTGGTTGATTTATTTCTATATCATAATCATTTGTGGTAGTCAGAAGTTGGCTATGCTTCTAGTCCTTGAGCTACCAACATCATCCTCCCTTTTAAAATGATGTCTTGTTCTTTAGACATGATGCTCGATTTGATCCTCCAGCTTTATAATATGATCCCTCAATATATTTGTTGTAGTGGGCCATTGTAAACAAAATTGGTAGATGACCCCAACATCAAAGATATTGTCAATCAATTTCTCTATCTCTTCCTCCAATTTAGTTTGTATAGTGGCACACTTCTTCGCATATTCAACTATTCTTTTCTTTATGACTTCCTCATGTGTATCTTTCCTAATGTTGTCCTTGGTAGAGGCCAAATCCCCCTATAAGTTCTCCACTAGCTATTTCAATTGTTGTGGTAGGGCTAGGGAAGTGTCTCATGATAGATAAGGGATGGCATTTTGTGATGTTGCTACCACATCATCTAATTGATCCATATTTTGTACATGTTTTCTTAGTAGTTCTTTTCTTTTAGTGCTATGGAGTAGCTCCTCTAATTAAATCTTGTGTAGGGATGATATGCTTGAGAGGTCCACCCGTTGTCCTACCAATGACACTTGAAGAAGCTATGAAAATGGCATTGGTTGTAAGTGTTGTTATTGTGCCAAGAATTTTCTAATGGAATTAATTGTATTAGTTGGTGTGGATGTCTCTTTGGTAGTATCTTTGCCCTTGTATTTAGTCTTGTCCTCCATCTTGTCTTTTGTTGTACCTATGCTCTTATCTTCAATAGTGTCCTTTGCATTATTCTCTATATCACGTTGTGTATTTTCTTCTACTTGATGGTCTATGTTGTCTTATATCATCCTAGTTGGAATGACTTCTAGTCACAATGGCCCTTCTACTTGCTCTTTTTCATCATCCTTCATCATATCCTCATATAGATTCTGCATCACCTCAATTGCCTCCTTCCTAAGCTTAGATTCAATTTTCAAATATATGAATTCATCGTATACTTTTCTTAGGGAAATTTTCACCCTTTCTTTCCCATTGCAAAAATTAAGGTAATCTTTTCAAACATCAAGCTTTTTGTAGCCAATTTTTATCTATTCATCTTTGCATCCATTACCATCATCTTTTAGCAACTTTTGGACATAGCTCCTTGAACCGACTATGGTATATCTTTTTAATTTTTTCATGTATATATTTATGGACATTGTCCAGATAAACAACATTATGGAGAAGATGGGATAATGTTCCCTCTTTATTAGCAACTAAGGCTTTATATGGGTATTTATGGTATTTGGGGCACAAATTCTCATAAACATTGATAACTATGGGAGTGGTCATGGTGTTAGGAAAAATAAATTTATAGAGGATAGATAGTTATGAGGGTTTTGGGCTTAATGAATAAGATTAGAGTGCAAAGTGTGACAAAGGCAAGTGAGTGAGTGAGTGGGGTGTGCGTTGTTAAATAGTTAGATGGGTGGATGGCTAATAAATACTCTTACGAGTTGGTAGGTTATTATAGCCATTATAAAGTCTATGTTTTGAGGTTTCTAGCTATAGCACATAATATACAAGATTTGGTTGTGTTGGGACTTACATTTATGTCACCAACAAGTGGTAGTGTTTGAGGCATGCACCATTAATGTGCCCAACTATCAAATTGTCATCCAAAGATCATCATCCTCCAACCACAAAATGAGTGCGATGTGTATAGTAGGGATTATGAAGTTCATTGATACTATGGAACCAATGCCATATACTAACTAAGATGGAGTGAACTTGCTAGTCCCTTTGTATTAAGTGTGGTATTCCTAGAGTACCACTGACACTTTGACATCTCAGTCTGTTATGTTCTCAAATTGTACATTTTGGTTAATGCTTTACCAATTATCTTGTTCAATGCTCCATTAGCTTGCAGATGACAAGTGGGAGCTCTTTCTTCAGATGTCCTTCTTAGGAAAATTAAGGAAAAAAGCCTAAGAAACATGTTCAAACCAAATCAGGAGCTATTGCTAGATGCTATCAAGGGAGTCCTAGGTAAACATTAATGTCTCTTTGATGTTCTTGGCTGCGTTGATTGATATGGATGAACCTTTTGACATAGTGAAGAGTCTGTGCAAATGACTTGTGTAGAAATCATTTTGGGAGGAGCTGGATGATGTGTTGAAGATGGTTCATGAGGGTCGTGGAAATACAATTTCCCCAATACTTTTATGTTATCAACATTCATTATCATATATTTAATTATTAATTTATAGTTTCTTATTTTTATTACTTTTAGAAAACAAAGAAAAAAAATCATTAAAGAGTCATGACATTGAGAATCCAAAAGTGATTTGGTGCATGGAACTAAGTATACAAATTCAATATAATGTAACATGCCCTTACTAGCTAAAACTTGTTTTTCTATGTGTACATGCTTTGAATCTTTGTAAGAATTGATTGTAGTTTAAACACCATTAGAAATTTTATTGAATTGTTAGTCATGATCTCCTTAGTCAATCATTTAATGATAATGAACTAATTTTAACAACTAGAATAAAAAACATAGTATGCTTCTTGGATGATAATTCTTTTTATTTATTTGCAATTAAATGAATTATATGTAACCAACCCCATTTATTTAAGATGATTCATTTGAATGTGGTTTTAAATACAATACCCTAACATATAATTTGAAATTAATTATATTAAATAGTGGGCTCATGATGGCTAGTAAAGGTGGGAAAGATGAGCCCAAATCGAAAAATACAAATTTAAAGATGTTCAAATCTATGGCCTACAATTGAATTAGATCAATTTCACCCTTACAAAAGTCAATCAAGATTATCAATAATTAGATGTGGAGATTATATTTCAATCTCAAGAATAAATGCTAATGAGGATATACTACTAGAAAAAAATATTTGTTGACTTGCATTCATAATAGACCATCTTATTCACTAACTTGTATTTAATATAATTTCTATTTATTAATATGTGAGCAAACATTTTAGATATAACTATATCTTAATTTTTGTATTAATGCAATAGATTACAATCACTGATACATTCTTAGAATGGAGACGAGAAAAAAATATTATTTTCATGATGAATGATGAGCATGCTCCTAAAAATAAACGAAGACAAAGACATATTCTATTTAGAAGCTCTTCTCACGTTAGAATGGATAGAAAAAAATATGTTTGTTGTTATCTATCAGAATTAAATTGTATATATCAACTGATCTTTGTTATGTACCTGACAGAAGTCAACAGTTGGCCACCTGCCAAACCACATATCTTACTCCACCTTGTTTATTAGATTTCAGGGGTAAAATCAACCCATAGATCTTAGAGTGAAATAGTCCCCATAGCGAATTGTCTATCCAACAATCAGAATTCATTTTCAATTGCATTTTGCAAATTCAACCCACAAATTGGAATAAAACGATCTCCCATAAAGAATTGTCCATTCAACAATTAGAATGCATCTTTAACTGCTTTTCAGAAAAGAACTAGCCATGCAATCAGTAGAATGCTTCTAATTTGATCATTTTGTGTTTTAAAAAATGACTTATTAAAAAAATTAGAAAACACAATAACTATTAGAAAACATATCTCATTTAATAATTCATTTTGAAAAACACAAAATGATCACATTAGAAACATCCACTGACTGCCTAGTTAATTTCTTTCAAATACAATTAAAGGTCCATTCTGGTTATTGAATAGACGTTGTCCCGTATAGCAGTTATTTGAAGAGTTTTAGGGAAATTAGTTAAAAAAGGCTTCCAAAAAGTTTTTTAACGACATGCCGGACATCTATACCCACAACTTCAAACACACGTGTTAGTAATTTATTGATAGCATACAGTCAAAACCTGACATCAAGGATGCAGAAGGTCAAGAACGCAGGTGTTGGATTATTGGTAAAGGAAAAAGGTGTTCTATCCAATCGTTAATAAAGATATTACATTTGCATGAATCTTCCAAAGCCTTTGGCCTTGGATGGAACTTGCGTGCGTCTTACGCACCGAATCCCTTCAATAAAGATTGTAATACACCTGGATACAATCAAATATCCTGGAAATGTGTACGAAAAAATTATATCTTAAATCCAGGTGTGCAAGTTTTCGTTGTAAAGGTTTCTGTCGCGTATACAACCTGGCATACGTGATACTTTAGCTGTTTTGCCCCAGCCTCTTTCCAGTACGGCAGCGCAGGGTTGTTTTCTGGATACTTCACCATAGACAATGCAGATTGAATGTTATCCCACACACCCAAACCGATAATCCGCTTCCCGTCTAGCGAGTCATAGAAGGAATACGAATTTACGCCATTTAGCCGGTTAAAATAGGATTTGAGAATGGCAAGACAGGAGTAAGAGAGCATGTCTTGTCTCTTGGAGCTGCACTGTATCCTGCGAACGCTCACGATATCGCCCAATGACAGCCGCGCAAAGAGCTCGCCTGCGCTTGTCTGCTGGGAATTGAGGGTGAAGTAACCCGAGTCCACCATTTTCACCTCGCACTTTAATCTCTCGATAAACGCTGCTGCCTGCTTCAACCCATTCAGAAATTACTACCTACCGAATTCAATGATCGTTGATTCCTTTAGTTAATAGCAGTATTTTCATCAGCTAACTTACCTCAGGCAGATTTAAGGATGTTCTGTCATTGATTTGCGAACCCTCCTTTCCTACTGCAAAAACAGCAGCCTGTACCAAAAAACAAATTGAGGCAATTAAAACAAGGCAGCTCTTATTTCGATCATCTAACTATAGATAAATAAGAGAAAAGAGAGCCACATACCCATGAACAGTCGAAGCACCTGAAAATTGCGATGTTAATGTTGCGGGTGTTTTGTAAAGAAGCTGCCACAGCAGTCATGTGGACAATTACATCGTCGATGTCGCAGCCATTGTGGGGCTTGAAGATCCCAAACGACACGCTCATCCTTTTGATTTTAGCCGTAGAGAAAATAGGTACCGGTGTTCAGATCTGTCTGTTTGATAAACTGATTTGCAAGTGAAAGGCAGGGATATAAGGGCACAAGTCGCAACCATGAAGAAAATGGAGTGTGGTATGCTGGCACTTATATTGCTGACGTTTACAACAACATTTGGAGGGTCCAAGTTACAACACGGGCGCAACGCGTTTCGTTCTTTTACTTTAAGAGGTCTCTTAAATGGTCGACTAGAAATTCAGGTTCAACAAAACACGGTGATCGAGAAGCAATGTAAGGAAACTAAGGCGAAAAGTGACAGTTGTAGATAAGTATGTAAGGAATTGTCTATCCAGCCGACAGCCGACAGTATAATTGTGTTCTGTCTCTTTTCATTAACTATTTATTTGGCTGCCACGTTATGAACGCGCTCAACCCACTTACAAAACAAAATAACTCGCATTGGGAAAGACTGACTTTTTTTTTTTGGGATGTTTTTATTTTGGCTTTAAAATGACAGTATGGATTGATTAGTACGTGTGTTAGTCGAGGGTTTTACACCGTCGATTTTGTATTTAACGATTGCGATTGACTAACCTGTCGATTTTGTATTTAACGATTACGATTGACTAACCTGTCGCTAACACGCTATACGAAAGATCTGTTTTGAAACCAGAATAGACACAACTTTTTTCTGAAAGCTGAGGGCTCCATTCATTTGAATGGCATTGACCATAAGTACGTGATTTGGAAGTCTAACTGGCAATTTAGAAAATAAACATTGCTCCTCCATTCGTCTTTTCTGCTGCTGCTGCTTATTCTTCCTCGCTTGCTCGATTTTGGACTCCAGAGAAAACTTCCATGTCTGAGATCCTTTACAAACAAAAATTATCTGCCTTTATCCCGATTCGTAAACATTTCTCTACGTCTGGCGGTGATCAGAAGAAGTTAATCTAAATTAGGGAAATGGAAGAGGGCCACGAAATATCAAGATTGCTACGCGATTTGACCTGGTCGCATTTGCTCCAAAGATGCTATTTTTGGAAATCGGAAAAGAGTGAACATGATGGGAGGAGCTTTATTGATCATTTACAGGACTTAAGGAAAAGACTTATTTTTGCTCTAGCAACTAGACAGAAGCGTCTCAATCCCTCTTTGTCGAAGCTGGTTGAAAGTTATCTCGAGTTACTTGTCAATCGATGGCTTTCATTTGTAGCTCTCTAGAATCTTAAGCTTCATGGAACTGAATAATCTTCTTATGAGCTGGCTATTTTACGAGATAGAATCCCTCTCCACAACAAAAACTGAGGAGGAACCTTCAACCTTTCTTTATGAAACTAGAGAATCTCCGGCAGGACCTGTCTGCAATAATAAGAAAGACCTGCAACAGACCCCTTTCGAAAATTACATCCTTCCTGTAGAGTGATGAACAAACAAAATAAAAGAAAACAGAACAAATGAAGAATAATACTGGGAAATACAATATTTGCATTGTATTCTTTTATTTCTACTTATACCATGATAAGTATATTATTGAATATATAGACTCCATATATATTTCTAGGAGATGTTAGAATGGCTAAGAAAACCTTTAAAACAAAAATCCAGAAACTAATAGAAGTTTCTATGTGGTGGAAAGTTTTTGAATACTTGTGAAATAAATATTGTTATTTTTTTAGTACTTTCTAAATAAACATTATTATTCCTAATTTCTATCACTTTCAAACAATCTTATTCCTTAACATCATCTTTGAAGATTGGCTGTAATATTACAAGGAAGATGTAAAAAAGAAAGGAATATTATAGCGTTCCCTCTTCTTAATGTTCACCTCTAGCATAACAAGTATTCTTCGTAATTTTAAAAATTTGGCCTCAGTCATACTTCTAGTAAATTTATCAATTGTTTGTTCTTTTCTTGAACAAAATTATAGTTTAACAATAGTTGTTCGAACCAAACGTCTAATGTAGTGAACATCAAGATATGCTTTGTTTTAGCATAAAAAATTCGATTGTTTGCAACTTGGATGGTGCTTTGATTGTCACAATACAAAGTAGAAGCACAACTTTGAGGAAAACCAAGCTCAAATAAAGGATCTTGAATCCAAACTTCTTCCCTTCCTACTTCTTTTGCTGCTCTATATACTGATTTACAAGAAGACGATGTAGTTTGTTTTTTATTGCTCCAACCTGACCAAAGCTAAAAAATATAAACACCAATAGATTTTTTGTCATATATATCACCTTCCAAATATGAATTGTATATCCAACCAAAAAAATTGAAGACTTATAGCCATAATGGATGCCAATTTGCAATGTTCAACAAATGTATCACAAAATTCTCTTAGCAGCCAACCAATGACTTTCTTTAGGTGCCTACATAAATGTAGATACTAGATTGACTACAAAAACAAATATCTCTGGAGTTAGTCAAATAAACTAGAGGCTACCAATAAGCTATCTATATAAAGTGGCATGTACACTTTTAGATGTATATTCTTTGATAAGCTTAACTCTTGAAAGGGATTAGAGGAAGGTATGCATTTAAGCATATTATTTTTTTTCTAAAGGATCCAAAGCATAATTTAATTGTGAGAGAAATAATCCATCATGGAGTCTGCCAACTTGTAGGCCAAGAAAATGATTGAGCTCTCCCAAATCACTCATACAAAATGCCTTCTTAAGATCAGATTTTAAATCATTGATTAACCTAATATTTGATATGGAGCAATAAGTAAATCACCTACATAAACTACAATAAGAATAATTTCATCTTTGACCTTTTTCACATAAATATTTGGATCATATTTACACCTTTTAAACCCATGAAATTGAAAGTACCTATCAATAATCTCGTTCCATGCTCATTGTGCTTGTTTTAAACCATAAAATGGCTTCTTTAATCTGAAAAAAATGTTAGGATTTTCATGATCTAAAGAAAATGGTGGTTGATCCATATATATTTCTTTATATAATCTCCATTTAAGAAATCATTTTTAACATCCATTTGATGAATATGCCACCCAAGACTCATACCCAACAAAATAATATTTTGAATTGTATTCAATTTAATGATAGGAGCAAATACTTCTCCATAATGAACACCCTCTTCTTGATTGAACCCTTTTGCAACCAATCTAGGTGTGAATTTTTCTATAGCACCATCTGATTTAAATTTTGTTTTGTAAACCTATTTGAAACCAATAAAATACTTACTTTTGTCACAGGGCACAAGTACCCAAGTGTTGTTCTTTTGCAGTGCATCATATTCCTCTTTCATAGCTTGCTCCCATTATTTATTCCCTCTAGCTTCCTCATATTAAATTGGGTCATTTATGTCTAATACTCTGGGAATGAAAGGACTACCATTCCTTCCTTGGTTCTTAGGGCCTTGCCTATATATTTGTTTAACACTCTTTGTCTTTTGTCTAGCTGAAATGTAATCTTCTCCGTCATCACTACCTGAAAAAAGGGGCACCAGTCATAAAAATTAGTTTCATTAGTGGATACTTCATCTCCAACAATATAGGGATCATCGATTGTTGTAGAGTGAGAAGAAGTGGTTGAAAGTTGTTAATGTTCACCATAATTTACATCTCTATTGACAAAGGTTTTTTTGTTCTCAAATCCTATAACTTGTAAGTCTTTGATTGTTCACTATATCCCATAAACAAATACTTATGACTTTTGGTTCTAACTTTTGCCTCTTTTCATCTAGAATGTGTGCCTCAACAATAAACCCAAATACTTTAAAATAGCCAGTTTATTATTCACTACCACTCCATGCTTCTTTAGGGGTGATATTTGTGAGGGATTTGGTGGGGATTCTATTCACAATATGTGTAGCACAAGAAATAGAAAAACCCAAAAAAATTTATGCAAAATTTTAGAGTGCAACATATTATGAATCATTTCTAAAAGAGATATTCATTTATTCAATGACCCCATATTATTAAGGGGTATAAGGAATCGTTCTTTGCATCTTAATACAATAACTTTCACAAAATGATTTAAATTTATAATTGTAATATTCATCCATCTTGCATGTCCTTAAGAATTTAATTATTTTTCCATTTTGATTTTCAACTAATGACTTCAACTTTTGAAAACATCAAAACATTTTTTTTCCCTTTCAGTAAAATAAACTCATACTTGCCTACTATAATCATCAATAAATGTGAGAAGGTACCTAGAATCTAAAAGTGATGGATAACCTAGTTCACATAAATTACTATGAATGAGTTGTAGTGGATGATTAGCTCTCTATTATTTTTCTGATTGAAAATGATCTCCATGGTTTACTTAACACACATCATTCACACACACCTTCAAAAGCTATTTTTTTTGTTATTCCCCTAATCATATCCACTCTAACCATGTCTTGTAATTTTCTATAATTTATATATCCAATTCTAGCATGCCAAAATTTTGGCATGTAATTAGCTTAAGAAAAAGATACATGAGATAGAGTGTGTTCATCATCAACAAACCCAAAAAATTTAAAGAGACCATCTTTATGATAAACTCTACAAATAGCAATTACATTTCCTAGGTCTTTTATATCTCTAATAATAACTTGATTATTAGTGACAAAAAAACTCATATACAACTTGAGTAATTTTAAATATTCAAATAAGATTCATCCCTATGCCTTAAACCAATAAAAGAGTTTTCAAAGACCCATTTTTTACATTAGTTGTCCATGTTCCTAATATTGGAAGTTTCATTTTATTTCCAATTGTAATTTCTTGATCATAATTCTTCCCCTCATGAAAATGAGTAAACAAATATCTATAATCATTCATGTGAAATGATGCTTCTCAATCTAAAATCCATTCTTTATGAGTGGATGAATTAAAGAATCCCCTAACACTAGATTCACTTTCAGGTTTAGTAGTTTCCTCCATATTTGGTTGTTCTTATTTTTTAAAGGGATGGATATGAAGCTCTATCTATGTGCCTTGTCACCCTTAAATATTTCTTCTTTGGTCTTGTATTATTGCCTTTCATTGTCCCTCTACTTGAAACAAAATTTCTCCATACAATTTCAACTATCACAATACCTACAAATAATGGGTTTTCTTTCCACTTGCTTTTATGCACCATAATTTCTAAAAAAGTGTTTAGAACCAACATTATTTTGAACATCATTATTTCCTTTCCAAATCTTATTTCCATCCACATTTCTATACAATTATTTAGCCTAGGTTACATATGCATGATTCTGCTTAATATAACCTTCTTTAACAAGTCGAACTTTTTCATCTAAGAATGACATAGAAAATTGATGAAAAGTTTGTTGGGGAACATTAGAGTTTTTAAATGGATAACCCTTTTCCTTGATTCTTTAAATACCTTGATTCTTTAACATTAGAGTTTAAATACAATTTCATATTTTTTTTTTACATATTCATTACTTATTTTCTTTAGATGTGCATTCAAATTTGTAACTTCATTAATATATATACAAACTAGCAATTGCACTTTGGTGTGCAATGGGTACACTGAAGAGGTGTGCACATTCAATTGGGAAAAATGAGATATAGTGATATATATATATATATATATATATATATATATATAGAGAGAGAGAGAGAGAGAGAGAGAGAGAGAGAGAGAGAGAGAGAGAGAGAGAGAGAGAGAGAGAGAGAGAGAGAGAGAGAGAGAGAGAGAGAGAGAGAGAGAGAGAGAGATGGGGGATAGGGAGGGAGTGACAAAGGGAGAGATGGAGAGAGACAAATTGAGAGGGGGAGGATTGTTTTTAATCCTCTAGTGCTAATAGAACAATGTTTATTTTATCTACACCCTCCTACTGATTGGTCTTTAACCTTTGAATATTTATCTACCAAAACAAAACTATCGACATTAATTTAAGGAGGAGAAACATATATGTTAGAAGAAGAAATGCCTCTCATAGGTTTCCTTCTAATGGAAATATCTAAATAAAGGCTCCATTGAAGATCAATATCAACTTGGATGTGTTATAAAAGTGAACAATAAAGTTTAGTCACATACCAACATGTCAATTATATATGAAAATTATAATAGTGGATACAGCAAGGTCCTCTTGAATCTAAGTCAATATGATATGCCTTATTTACATACCTGTCAATGAATGAGTTTTGAAGATTTTTTAGTAGAGTTTGTTGCTAACTATATTTTTTCTTTCATTTATGTAGGATTTGATAATAGAAAGAGAGCCTACTATAGAGCTAGTGGGGGCACCTATAATTTTGATATTTTTGCTACCTATGGGAAGGTCATCCAAGTCCTATTAGTGGTCAAGAATCAACATCATTTGTAGATCCAAATAATTAAATATAAATTAAGATGACATCCATTTTAGAGAGGATTTAAATTATTTGATTGCCAATATGTTTATGCAAGGGTAATAAACCAATCCTCCTTTTAGTAATATTATTGTCTAAGAAATGTTACTTGTGAGACACATGTTTGAGAGTTTATAATATCAGTAATAGTGAAGTGGTAAAGAGAAGCATTGACATCAAAGAGAGAGTTGTTTCTTATTAAAGTATTAGATATTTTAGTTTTATTATTGTTCAAATTAAATGATATAATTATGGTTAGAGACTTCAATTTAATTAGGCTATAATTTTTTATAATCTTAAAGGGCTAATTTTTCCTATAGTTAATTATTTGGTTGAAAATTGATTTCTAATTTTAAAATACTATATAATGTAAATTTTTTAAAAGTATCATATTAAAATAGTCATATTTATAAAATAATGTATTAATAATCAAATAGTTTGTTACAATTATTGAAGATGTATTATTCAAGTGGATTAGTGGGAAAATTAAATATATGTCTTGATAATGATCTATCTCATGAAGATTTATATATTTATTAAAGATATGTATGCTAGTTAATATCCAACAATAAAAATCACTATCACTACTGATAAATAAAACGTGAACATGTTAAAATATAACATAACTAATAGAAATAGAAAATGGGACTTGGGTGATTTGTGGATAGATTTGTTATCTGCAAGCGTGGTCCCTAGATTTTCATCCAAAAGGGCCTTCAAGGTATAGATATCCTATGTGGATTGAACTATCATTTTTAAACCTTGCATTTAAACCATTTTTAAAGAATATTATTTCTCAACTCAAGAGGGTTTTGTGGTGTACAAATAATGTAGATAAGTTCTCTAGCTTAAGTGTTCATCTAAGGGCTTGTGTTGAAATTTAAATAATCCATTACCTAAAAACATCAAATTGATTGTCCTAGGGTTTGAGTTCTTTCATCAAATAGTTTATTTAAACAATCCCAATGCATGCTTAGATTTTGTCAGCAAGATGGCCATTTGATAAGAGATTGTTCTTCCATGAACAATAGATACAGTCAACGTGCCTAGTCAACATCTCTTCACACTCAACAAATGCAACATTATCTTCGGCCTAATGTTATGCCCAATATAGATCCTTAGTTGAAACAAGAAGTCAATGTTACTCCATAGGAAATATTGCTAATTCCCCTACATATAAAGATTCTATTATGGCAAAGGGTTGGAAGACAATTGGGAAGAGGAAAGAGCCTCCAAGATCTATTGACATAGATCTCCTTCACCTTCAATGAGACAAGCTTCTTTAGAACAGGGTTATAGCCTCTCCATCTTATTCTGAAAGACATAGATCTCCTTCACCTTCAATGAGACAAGCTTCTTCAGCTCCTACTATGAGACAAAGATCTAGATCTCCTATTGTTTCTACTAAGGAGAATAGTCATTCCAATAGGTCGATTTTTATTGCTAATTTCTTCAATGCTCTTCCACAAGAGGAAGACCCCCTATTTCTGCCTAATCATGAATTTAAAACTCTTTCTTGGAATGTTAAGGTTGTCCCTTTCCTATTGTGAATTTTAGCTCAA
The DNA here is from genome assembly GCF_030272615.1 of Cryptomeria japonica. Taxonomy (NCBI): domain Eukaryota; kingdom Viridiplantae; phylum Streptophyta; class Pinopsida; order Cupressales; family Cupressaceae; genus Cryptomeria; species Cryptomeria japonica. The sequence goes on along the minus strand of NC_081407.1, from coordinate 237,224,559 downwards.
GAAAACTATTATTTAGTAGAAACCTGATGTTGTCTTTTTGCAAGAAGTGTAGATTAATGGTCCTCAACTTGTTGCTTCTATATTTAGAGTATGGAAAGATGCATCTTTCTTTCAACATTATATAGAGAAGGTAGGGGGCTTGTTATTGTGTTGGTATTGTGGATCAATAGGTTTATCATTGCTAATGAGGAGGATCCCTCACATTGTTGTGTGTGGGTCCTCACCATTGTGAACAGTCTGAAACCTATTGGTTTTTGTTATGTTTATGCCCCTAACATTGCCAAAGAAAGATGCGAGTTATGGGAATGGATGTCTAATCATCTCCCTTAAGTTGATTGGGTTGTTGGAGTTGACTTCAACATGGTGAAATGTCCCTCTAATTGTACCTAGGATAACCATATGAAGTTAAGCAATGAGGAATTTAACAAATGGTTGATTTGATGAAACTTTATGGGGGTCATCGATCCCTTGAATAAAAGATTTTCCAGCCATAAACATAATTGGTATACTTGGACTAATTGCAATATGGGAGTTGATAAGAAAAATTAGTAGATCAGTCAGGTTTTATATTTCTACTAACCTGCAAATAATTCAATATTTGGTTGGGAACTATGTGAAGGTGGATTATTCTACTACTCTTTTGGATCACTTTCCTATTTTTT